>NC_134840.1:56038696-56341315 GCF_965363235.1 Mytilus galloprovincialis
CATTAAAAAGGTAATTAAACATATCAACAGACCACCAACCTCCAACCACCAATAGCCGATTCCGTCGACAACCTCGGCACATAAACCAACAAATATCAAATGAAAGAAGTATAACCAAAAGTATTGAAAACTTGATGTATGATAAGTTCTAATGAGCATCCACATATCGGTTTTCCTGTTTTTTTTTCCACTGCATCAGTTATAACGCTGAATAAAACTTAAACACTTAATTACGCAGAAATATTCTAAGAATAAAAAGCTAATTAACAAAAGACGAAAGTAACCAAATACAAAACCAAAGTTCATTTTTTCGAAAAGAAACCGAAAAAAATATGACAAAAAAGACTAAAACATATAAACGGACAAAACAAAAAACAAGCATCAATTTTCAGAACACTAGAAAACGAAAGACTTAGTAGTACGGACCCCCCTGAAAACCAACAGTGATCTCAGGTACCCTGGAAGTGAAGGTAGATACAGCTGAATATGTACAACCCGAGGTGTTGATCATGGTTAGTACATGTCAGTCATATATCTTATTCGGGGATGTCACATAGTTGGAAAGAAATCCGGATTAAGGTTTCGACAATAAGAAAATATCAGTGATCATATGTGACACAGAAAGGTTGTAGAGATTGGCCGAATATTGATGGCGTCTGTAAAACATTTAAAAGCATGGCAAGAACCAATGGTTCATTAGTTTTACATGTAATCAGCAACGCTTTATATGAGAAATCACGGAGATATATTCTCTATGTGCAAGCTCTGCTATAATGATTCTATACAGAAAGAAAAAATAACCATTCGGAACCTACAATTATTTCCTTTGTGGTAAAGATTGATCTTGGTTAAACTACACGGTCTATATTTCTATATAACTTATATCAACTGCTTTTTTTGTTTGAACTGTCACAGTGGAGAAAAATCGCGAAAAGCGTTTTGGACGTCTGAAATTAATAAAGTGTTTCTTTGAAATTGCTTCCATGCTAGCAGGCTAACTAAACCCTTCCCCTCTTGATTTACAAACATACAGTAACAAAAACACCATTCAATTGATAAATAAGATATTTTCTAGCATTTCATGAGACGTTTGTTTCATTTATTTTCAAATGGAGATAGAGGGCTATGGTTCTTTTTCCAGCCACGAATGAACCAAAAGTGTATATGATTCAAATATACGCAGATGCTCGCTTCACTATTTTTATGATAATTTACCTGTATGTTTAAAAAAGAATACGTATTCCCCAAATAAACCTGCAAAGTTTAAGTCACATTTCGAAAGCAGTTAACATTTACTCTCCAAAGTCAATAAGACATGTGTCCTTTTTCATCAAATCATTTATTTGGTTGAGTGAAATCTGTTATATAATTTATTTTTTTATTCACTCACCTAACACTCTGTTATCTATACAGACAAAGATAAAAGGTTGAATTGAAAGATTGCTAATTGTTCAAGGTGTCAGCACAATTTTTGACTTTTTACCAATTTAATGATACACAAAAACATACAGAACTCCCGGAACATCTAGCAACAATTTCTTATAAAAAGTACTTGATATTTGAAAAAAGATTCACTTCTGTGTTTAACGAATAACAAAAATGTGTAAAAACTAAAATTATTCTCTATGGAACAATTGTAAACGATTGTCACGTAAACAGCCAATTATGATCTGCAAAACTATTGTTATTATCATTTCCATGTGACCGAAATTATCATATCAGTTAAAAACTCGACAAAAACTGGTAATTAAATAAATTACTAATAGTACGACTGAACAATACGTGCATCTGTTCTCACGTGTTCGTCCTTAATGTGTTAGGCCAGATGCACTACGTCAGTTTAAATGTTGCAAATACCAGAAGAAAAGAAAATCACCAGAGTTTTCATATCTTTGGTGATTTTTTACCATTAATTCATGATTTTTAAGGTAACAAAAAAAAAAGAATAAGTTAAAAAAATTGAATAAATAATTCAAACTTGCCAGTAACATGTTTGAACACACTTGTATCAAACTGTACATTATAAATAAAATTTTTCGACAGCTATAAAGCTAATGAAAACCGATCAAGTAGTTACCTCCATGTATATTTTTTGATCCTCTGAAAAATGTCTAATCTTATGAAATTGATTTGTAAGTCATCAATTAAACTATGAATCAAAATATTATCATTATGTCATTATTGTTACTGACATATTGGTTTTAATTTTTCATAAATTGAGATATAACAAAATTGATATTCGATACATTTAGATTTTGGCATTGCTTTAGATGATGCTTTTTTACTGTTGATAATGTCTTAAGACTTGATCCGCTGATCAAATTTTCCGTCTATGTAAACAGGGTTATTCAATAGCTGAAATCGGTTTTGAAATAGATTTCAGAAACTGAATTTACTTTAAGATCGGTAGTTTGTGTCTCTTGTTGTTTTGGTTTTTTTTTGTGTGTGTGTCGACCTGATAAATTAAACCCTTTTCAGCTCATTCAACAGGGAATTCTTATATTGTGCTGTTACGTCACTGTTAAAAGTTTTTGAAAAAATGATCGTTTATGAAAAAATGTGTATTCTCTATGTACTTGTGCGAATGTATTTTGTTGATTCAAGATTTGTTATTATTTGTTTCGTTTCTATGCATTGATATATTTAATTCCCTACCTGAATCAATAAGTGTCACATTAAAGAAACAATAGAAGAGGATGTACTCACATTTAAATTACCACTGAAAGTCATTTCCTGAATTGACTGTAAAATTTTGTTGTTATGTCTTTTAAGTGGGAGTGGGGTGAATTTTTAGTACATGTTCGATACAACATTTGAACCACAGTGATAAGTAATGATGGTCTGGTAATTAGAATATGATATTTGGCTAGTATAACAATTTTACATTTAAACTTCGATAAAACTCGGATATAAAGTTGGAAATAATTATTGAATTCAGGACATAATGTGTACTTGCAATAAGTGCTGAACTATCTCCGAATAACACCAAACAAGCACTCATTCATACAAAAGAAAAGAAAATCACATAAGATTATAATTAAATTCAAATCAGAATTCAAACAACACGATAAAAACTACTGCATACACATTACATCTTTGCATTGTGATAAAAGAAGAAATATGTATAATGCGTACTAATTGCAAAACGTTCATTAAAAATACTTCTACAGACATAGTGCTGAATTATTTGACCACAAAGTTTTCGACAAGATGAAAGAAAGGAAAAATTCAAAAAAGCAACACACTTCTCAGGCTCTTGTATGTGCAACTGTTTCGAAGGTGTAATTAACTTTGTTTCAATAAAGAAATTATAGTTAAATAACATGTCTAATGTATGCTGCAAGTCCATTATATATTATAACGTATATTCGGGGTCAATAAAATCAAATTAACAAATGCTTATTTAACGATTAAAACATAGTATGACCATTGACGTCACTGACACGTTTATGTTAGGCTCTTAAAGGAATGGAGGAATCAAAGGAAGTCTTGTTCTTTAAGTACAAAATTATGAATCAGAATTGTAGCAGACGTATCTTAAATACCTTTTATGTCTTCCAAATGCACTCCTTAATACTCTTCAAAACTGAAATTTAAAATTAGTAATTGTACAATAGTTTCACTTCAAATGTAACATATCATCAAACAATTTGTTGTCCACCAAAATTCATTTATTCTGATGCGAATGAGTTTAATTGAATATAAATGGTTGTTAAAAATCCTGGAACAGTTTAAGAAGTCAGACATATAAACTACTTACTACGTTAAACGCATCTATCACATCCCAGAGGATACAATAAGTACACTTAAGTCGATCTCATATCTTAGAAACAAGACAAAGAGATGATTTTTTTATATCCCAATTATGAACTTTTCAATTCTAAGAAGCACCATTACAGTTGTCAGTTTATTTTCAATATCTGAGTTTGACTGCCCCTCATGTATATTTCGCCCCTCTTTTACAGCAGTGTGGAGAATATATCTCCCAGTTGATACGATATTTCAGGGCTTGTATTTCCTATCATGTTTCTACCTGATAGAAGATTTCTGTTCACAAGTAGGGTATTAAACCAGTAGTTTTTAGTGGCGAGGTTGAAATCGTATTTTTTACGAACGATATCATGATGATTGACCGTTATGAAATATCTGTGTCACAGGTGACGACGGAAATGTTCCAATTGTCGTAACTGAAATACCGCCCTCTTTCCCCGATCGTATTCTACCGAATAAGACTCAAAACAGCTAGTATCGTTACATGAGTAAAACGACGGGTGCCAAATGTGAAATAATACCTTCTTATCCTTCCGAAGCGTCTGAGATCACACTCAGTTTTAGATGGGGTTCATTAAACTTAGATATTTACTCTTGTTAATGTTGTGTGTTGTGTGCTTTTGTTTATCTTTTGATCGATATCTTTTGCCATACCGTTGTCAGTTTATTCTTAGTTTATGAGTTTTACTATCCCTTTGATATTTTTCGCCGTTCTTTCACTAGAAACGCCGAAAATACTTTATCTATTACATGACTTATACCAAAATGGTGACCCATAGTTGTTTAAATTCGCTTCAATTGTGATCTCTTTTGAACAGTAGTGTCAATGCTTATCATATAACATATCTTCTCTTCATATATATATTTAGTTGTAAATTATTAAAATGTAAGGGTTAATATCCGGCTGTCACCCGTACAGCTGATTTACTAGATTTAAGGAAAAAACCCATAGGCAAAGGTAATTGAAGAACCATATAATTTTAAACAATACAAAAGCATGTAATTGATTCTGCAGAAATGCTGTGGTTATGTGAAACGAGATCTTAGATACACGCTATTAATTACATAAACAGAATTCTAAATCTATTGGACAGTGACCAAGTGAGGAAAATTAATTAATTATAGGAATTTCAAAGACTTTTTGACTACATGAAAACATTAATACAAAACAACAATTAAAATGCAAATATTATGTAAGCAAAATTGAGTTCACATGCGTAAGGAACAAACTACCTTCTTTTTAAAATGACGATACGCCATATTGTTTTTTATTAAGAGTAAAGTTTTCAGAAATAAATTATAACATCTTATTAGAATTGTGAAAACACTTTTAAATCCTTTGCACATATCATATAAAAAAAATAATAAATCTTTTCTTTGTATGATATCAAATTATTGTATCATACCAATGTGTTTTGTAATTCATTAAAACATGACATATTCAATGAAAAATTATTTTCCGTTGTAATGAATTGATTTTAAATTCCTAAGAATGGACAGCAGAAAAGTGATCAGGGAATCGTACAAAAAAACTGGTGAGAAAATACTTGATTTGCGTTTTTGGAGGGAACCTTTTTTCGTTAATAAGATAAATTCTAATCTATGAAAGATATCGTTTAAAGTTTATAAAATATCTTATGAAATATTAGGGCTATCTGAATTTGATATCGTATATGTACATTATTTTTTTATTATACAGCGCCAATGATAATAATAAATTCGCCACAAGCTCATTTATTGTTAGCTCGCATTTGAGTAACTCGGTTTTTACCAAAATTATGTACGTAAAAATACGTGACGTGTGTCTATTTTCTGTGTTGGTCTTCAATGTATTATGTATTCGGGTTTTGATTTCTGTAATTAGTTAAGACGTCAGTTTTATCATGTAAATCTTTTATATTCATTTGATAAAATTTACTGTTTGCAATAGCATAAATTGTTCTATATAATAAGGAAAAAGCAAAAACCCTAGCCGTATTTGGCACAACCTTTTTCAACTTTTGATCCTCAGAGCTGTACTACTTTGTACCTTTTTTGACTTTCGAACTTTTATATCTGGGGGTCACTGGTAAGTCTTGTTTGGACGAGGCGCGTTTTTGACGTAATAAATTTTAAACCTGTTGCCTTTTGTTATCTATTATTCATGTGTTTCTTTGCCAAATACGATCTGCTATTTATTTGTATTGTAGTCCTGTATTATTATGTTGTCATTTTAATGTTATAATTAACAATGCCATCAAAGTGCGAGGTTTGGCATGCCACAAAGCCAGGTTCAACCCAGCATTTTTTTCTTTAAAAATGTCCTGTACCAAGTCAGGAAAATGGCCATTGTTATATCATAGTTTGTTTCTGTGTGTGTAACATTTTTACGTTGTGTTTCCGTTGTGTCGTTTGTTTTCTCCTATTTTTGAGTGTGAATTCTCATTACTATAAGACGTGTCACGGTACTTTTCTATCCCAAATTCATGTATTTGGTTTTGATGTTATATTGGTTATTCTCATCGGATTTTGTCTAATGCTTAGTCCGTTGCTGTGTGACTTACATTTTAATGTTGTGTCGTTGTTTTCCTCTAATATTTAATGCGTTTCCCTCAGTTTTAGTTTGTTACGCCGAATTTGTTTTTTGTCCATAGATTTATGAGTTTTGAACAGCAGTATACTACTGTTGCCTTTATTTTGCGCAGTGCATATGCTTTATCTGTAGGTGAATTTGTTCATTTTTTAAAACCCCATGCATAATGAAAAACCTCCTTATCTTTTATCAATATGGAATAACAACTAATATTGAAATCTCACACGTTATTTATTCTGTTAGTATACATAACCTCCAAATCATACAAATTGACGTGTACAATGATAAAACAATAACCATATTAAAGACTGGTTACAACTTCTTCAATAATATCCAATGCAAAAAAGAGGGACGAAAGATACCAGAGGGACAGATAAACTCATAAATCTAAAATAAACTGACAACGCCATTTCTAAAAATATAAACGACAACAGACAAACAATAGTACACAAGACACAACATATAAAACTGAAGAATAAGCAACACAACCCCACCAGAAACTTAGAGTGATCTCAGGTGCTCCGGAAGGGTAAGAAGATCCTGCTCCACACATGGCACCATACAAAGAGTTCCTACAGCCAAAAATGGCCTTAGATGTATATGGCTTTTATATATTAGGGAATTTTGGTCACATGGCTCTTCAATTATTTCGGTTCCAATATTTAGCTTCGAGCGATCCTGATGAAGGTGAATTCATAAAAGCGCTTCGGACGCCTAAAATTTTTATAACGTGTTGTTTTAATTTTTTTAAACACTTATTTGAACATATTTTTGCTAATAAACAGATTTATAGAGTTGGGATTTAAAACTCTACGTGCCAAGTTCAGTGTTTGTGCTTTTACTTTTTGTTTGCTCTCATAGTTAATGAGTGTTTCCTTCAGTTTTGGTTTGTGACCGGGATTTGTTGCAGTTAAATCGATATATGACTTTTGAACAGCGGTATACTATTATTGCATTTATCAAGCTAGTTCAAAGCCAACTACAACTCATAGATCGACCAAATAAATGTGAACCCTTTATCACATCTTTGATCCTAAGTATTTTGACCACAACTTCTTACTGGCTCACCTGACAAAACACCACTTGAAAGATGTTTAATGTTTGTTTTATTTTTTTTTTAGTCAGTTGTGTTGCATGTCTGTGGTGTATGTTTACAGTTTTGATAGTTCGATCGCTATTAAAGTTTAATTTACCAGTTATGTTTGTTTTGGTTGTTCAACAAATTTGTCAATATAACGGAACTATAAACAACTGTCATACCATTAAGATGACATAAAACCAGGTTTTACCTTCCAGTTACATCGGACATCGCCTGTAACATACAGTTATGATTATTGTTTTCTATTCGTTAAGTTTGTTGATATAGCACATCGTTTGATTTATTCAGTTATTTATGGATTTCTCTCTTTTTGCATTTATCTTGAAGTTTGGTGTTTTTGAACAATAAGTGCTGATATTGACTCGTCATATTCACTGAAAATAATCAAGAGGTTATAAACCTACAAATTGAATATGTCTACTTTAACTTATCTTAATGTGATTCAACTTTAATATCAATCGTTGTCCTTTTATACCGTGATGAATGGGATAATTTGCTTATCCGATTGTTAATTTTCCCTTTCTTTTCGATCACATTCCAGTCGCTACCTCTTATGGATTGTACTTGTTACAACTTGTTCGATATGACAGTGTTTGCATTGGCGTTAAATTATTGAATGGGCGTAATGTGTATACAAGTATTAAGAGGAATACATATATAAGAACCTTACCGAAATGTGTAATTAGTTTTATCATAAATATGCCGTGTAAGATTCTTCATGCAGATATTAGATAAAATTGGTATTTTACATACAACTTTGTAAGGTTAAATTACCTTATTATATTATATTATATTAGGATTTGTACTTTAAAATTTCTTTCTGGTTTAATAATATATTTCTATATAAAGGCAACAGTTGTATACTGGTATTCGAAAATCATAAATCGATTGAGAGAAAACAAATCCGGGTTACATCCTGCTTTATGACAATGCTGAAATTATATTGCTAAAATGACAAACACTACGTGACAGAAATACAGTACAAACGCACGTTAGAACATTCATCACAGAGAAACGTACAACCAGATAACATAATACTAGTAGTCGACCAATATGCAAACTGCAGATCAACAACGAATATATAATATAAACCACAAACACCAGAGAATATAAAAAACAGTGACGCATTTACGTAAATTACATGCAATCTCGTAAAATTTCTTTAAATGTCTTGTGTGTTTTCCCTTTGGAATGAAAAAAAAAACTAAATTGTAATATGTCTTGTTTGAATCAAGACTAATTGAAATTTTTCACATGATGTCACCATTGCCTTTATGTAGAAACTTATTTTGGGCATATCCCTACTATTCATGGCAAATCTTCTCCAAAGTACACCAACCAATTGCAGAGTGCAGGAAGACATATTAGAAGTTTTAGATTGATTTCAATAACTAAGTGTATTCTTATTATTATCTATTATTTTTGTTTGTTATTTTTATAGACATAAAACCTCGTAAGTTGTTGTCTTTTGTTAATTGTTTATATTTTTCTGCAATAGACAAGTGTCTGTTTAGTATTATATTTTCAACAGTTTCTTTAAATTTGTGATAGTGTTTGTATTTTATGGTTGTTTCCTTACTTGTCTATTGGTTTTTGGTATTATTCTTTGTTTTTGTCTCTCTGTAGTTTTTGATTTGAGTTATATCTCTACTAGCCTCTTTTCTTTCCGTCTGCTATTAGCTCCTTTTTAATTTTCTGTGTCACAGTCTACGTATGTACTTCTCATAACAGGTTAAGACTTTCTTGTTGTCCTTAATATAGTCTCTAAATTTAGTGTTTTTTTTTCGACATTTTGATCTTGATTTTTGATTTACTTTGTTCCTAACACATGCTTGTGAGGCCTCAGAATACTAACTGTATTATCACTTATGCCACTTATCGTGTGTTCCGAAGTTTTAATTATAATCAACACTTATTCTAACTATTCTGTATAAACAGATGTTTCAATTGGTCGTCTGATCTGGATTCTATAAAGAATATATATCCACAGGAATGTGAATGTTAATTAAATCTGAATTAATTTCAAGAGATATGATAATATGAAATATGTATCCAAAACCAAGCGAGAAACAAATTTTTCTGGCCTCACTAGTCTCAAGTACGAAGTGGCTTTTTATGTTTGACTAAAAATATGGTATGAAAAATCTAAAGATCCGACAAGGACTGCTGCTATTATGTTGTTTGAGTCTTTGCTTTTCCTTAATTGTTAGTAATAATTTGGTGGATGATTTACAGTAACTAGACATGCAATCAACACAAGAATAGTTTACTTTTATTTCGTGACAACACATTCAAATATTGATGTACGTCATAGTAATTCACACAAATGGAAACACAATAAATATTCTCCTGCTGTTGACGTTAATATTGGCAATATTATTACGTCTGCTAATGTTTTATGTTGATGATGACTCAAAGATTCGAATTATGTGTTTTTTATTTGAAATGTGTTAAAAAATAACAATCACTTATCCATGTTATCTGTAATCTTTTTCTTTCATCTCTAGCATATGTCAGCTTCAATATATAAAAAATAAAATGACTGTCGTTTCCTTACAACTCCTTGCATATGCACTTCTTGCATCAGCTTTAAATCTAAGCTGCTAAATGCAAATAAATCGACGTCATCAATCAAACTTGATTTCCTTTCATCGATGACCACAATTAAACGAGTACGATGACACCATATGGTTCTTTCGGTTTCTTTTGTTGGAACTACACTTTAGTATCCTTAAAAAAGTTTGTCTGAAGTTGGCGTTGCAAAGTGCATAACACATAGGGTTTACAGTGCTGTTGATGTAGCAAAACCAGTAAGCTGGAAAAGAAAATATTAATTTTAAATATGTATTTAAAAAAATGATGAAATCGAATGTAGCTTGAATACCATATGATATTCTTGAAAAGTCCAAGACAAAAATTGTATTGACTGTCATAAATGTGAGAGGTTTAGCTAGCAACAACACCCCATTTTTACATAAATAAACGCATGTACCAAGTCAGGAATATGACAGTTGTTATTCATTCGTAAGATGTGTTTGAGTTTTTGATTTGGCCTTTTGATTAGGGAATAACCGTTTTGAATTTTTCTCGGCGTTCTGTATTTTTGTGATTTTACTTTTTATTCTAGGCATCAATTGAACATGAATCATGATCTAAATATTCGAGAAAATTTCTGTACAACCACACACGCATTACCAGAGTTTGTTTTCCTGTCTGTGAATATTTTCGGTTGTTCTTAAGAAAGATTATAAAAATTCTTAAAATAAACGTTAGAAAAAGATAAGGTGTTATGCAAAAATAACAAACAATTGTATATATCAGTCATTGAAATACTGATAGAAAACTAAATATTTTAAAAACATTTGGACAACTTAACTCAGCAAACATGATAACAGGAATATATGACTAAAGTAATTTTTCTGCAAAACACTGTAAATTAAGAATTTAGATTGATTATATCATATTTTGTCAATCAAAAATGATAAGAACCATATCGTTAATATAATGTCAAGTTTAGCTCAAATAATCTAAGAGCAAGTCATATTTCAATCGGTTATTAAATTCCGTACTGACATAAATAAATTTTGGAAGACAGCAAGTTTTGATTAAAAGACGGCAGGATCAAAAGTTCTTGTGGTTTATTAAGAAATCAACTGGATGTAAAAGTAGAAAATTGTAAAATATGAGCAACAGTATAATTCAACGAAAAACAGATCACAAACAAACATAAAGTATTATAGATTTAATAAGGGCTGACTTGCACTATATGGCATTCCGTGGATGAGAGCCCAAGACAATCAATGATTTATGTATGCAAAGTTTTGTCCCTGTTATGTAATCACAATCATAATAACTATTTTGCAGTGCATAATGGACAAATTTAAGAACAGAATTAATTGTATGATGGTGCTCTCGAGAATATTCAAATGTTTATTTTATACAGCAAAAAGATATATAGCTATGTTAGAGTTTAATTTTGTTGGAATCATTGAGAACAAATAGCAGTAGGCATGTCCCTACAGAATTCTACATTATGCCATTATATTCCAGGTATTATTGTATTGTCTTCTGAGTTAATAAATCTTGTATATGAAGGCAAATCCCTATTCATTTCATGAAGTGGCCAAATGAAACATTGACAAAAACATATTTACTTTTACATGATAAGAATCCTCTTATAATGTATATGCATCTGTTTTGTTAGAAAGTCTTGGAAAAACTATAACATTTTTTCTTTGTTTACAGAACGATGAGTTCTGACATAAACCAGCGGATCTTAAATACAGTAAAAATAACAAATATGAAGTGATGTTTTAGCAACACTTGAGTTGATATACAAATCAAAACATTTCATAATTAATTCGGAGATTATACTGAAATAAATATCATGGTTGGTCGCAGAAAATGTAAATATTTTTGAAAAGTTTGTGCAAAGTATGTCGAAGTTTTATTTTCAATTTGACTTATGCAAGTTAAATTTTTTTTAAAAATTCATGAACTTTAATAATCTAGTTATAAGAATTGTGTCGATACCACATTGCAAAGTTATTTCATTTCGCGTTAGAGAGGGACCTGCATTCTTAATTTGAACACAATTATATAACGTTAAGAAATTAAATTTAATCATTATGTTAAATTTTGACCATACAACAAAACGTTAACAAAAAGGCCGACAGTGCTCGCGTATTCAAATAATCCAGCAAGAGCGGTACCGACCAAGTACGAAAAAATGGTATATGAATTTCATATAAAAAATACACGTTTTTAGAATTATCTTAATTAGATGTCTAGAAACTAAAGTTTCGGAAGCCACTACTCGGTAGTTTTAATCGACCTTGACTGGCTGTAAAGGCCTCGCACGGTTGACTTGATTCCCTTAGGCATTTGGTAAACATTAAAATCTTTTTGTTGTTGTCGTCAAGTTGGAAAAGGTGCAAGTTTGGTTTTACGTATATCGATTTGGTTAGTTAACTACTGTAGTTTGGTTTGAAGTATACTGTTTTGACAACGGTTGTTTCCGATGCCTTGTTGATTAGCTGGGTGTCTTATTAACAAGGCAATGTTTACAAACACCACAGAGACAGGGTCATTGGACGTCTTCGTGATATAACACTTCCGAAGCGTGAAAATAATTGAAAGTGTCTCATATCTCTTAAGTTTTTGATTTTGCCATTTAATTAGGGACTTTCAATGTCGAATTTTCCGTGGAGTTCGGTATTTTTGCTTTTTTAATTTTCACACATTGTCTAAACTGTCACCAACAAAAAGATCAGCTCAGACTTAAGACTGTGTCAGACCAATGAAGTCTTAAGTGGCAGTAAATTTATCACCTGTAGTTACAAAATAAAATCTATCAAATAAGAATTAAGATAAAAACACTTTTTCAAAGGGGCATTTTTATCAGATTTTGTTACAATTTCCATTATTCATAATGTTTTATTACATTATGATTATAAAATGGATTACATAAAAGTAATTGATGATTAATGTTCCAGCTTTATTTAGTTGTACAAAGTAAATCACTGTTTGTTGTTTCAGTTGATTAGCTTATGCTGTAAGCAATTTCAAATTACCACATGCTTACAGAGATGAATGCATGATACAGCAGAACTATTTTTTTAACTTACAATTGGAAATGCAAGATACAAAGACATACATATTTTGACGAATGTTTGTATAATCACTGCGATGATTGGATGTTCGATTGTTGCTAACTCTAACTCTCTCTTCGTTTAATTTTCCTTTATATTTGTTACACATTTTTGGTGATAAAATGTTCTGACATCTAGCACCTGCGTTCTAGGTAAAATGAAAGCAAAGTACAAATTTGTTTTGCTTCATTTCCAACCTAGCATCATTTAGTATTTTGATAAAAAAAAACCTTGTTTTATGAGTTTGCATTGAATTAACTTTTTAAAGAAGTCCTATTAAACTTCAGCGTTTGTTTCATGACTAAAAAATCTGTAAAGTTGTTGAAAAGTACCAAGTTTATATGATAGATCTAACTAACATTAGCCCCACCTTGACGTCGATTGCTATATTTTCTTCCTATGTCCTTTTTCTCGCGGATGTTTTGTCGGTTGAATTTTCAGAGTAGAAAGGTTTAACCTCTAATTGTCCACATAATTGAACCTTGTCGTGTTAGTTGGGGAGTTTCATTCCCGATTGTTTCAACGTTTTCGTGTCGTCGATACTTATACAGTTTAGAAGATTTCAGTTATCACTTACAGTTTCTTTTTTAACATTCATCGTTTCCTTTAAAAATGTTTCAAAAAGGTTTTTTTTCTTTCTCTGCTATAGTTTTTTAATGAAAATTTCAAAACCAAAATTGTGAACACAAAAATGTATTTGTTATCACTTGTCGTTGACCTGTTTTGTTTTATTATTTTCGTCATGGTAACCAGAAATATTTGAGGGATGATATCGGAATTTTTTAAAAATTGAATTATGATAATATGATTGCCCCTATGATATTTAAATTAATGCTGCTTTTAGAAGCAATCTATAAGCCGAGTATCTTTGAATACTTTATCAACCTTTGGGTGGATGTCACTGTTGACGAACATATATTCCCCGAGGGTATCACCCGTCCAGAAATCAGCATGCACTTTTGTGTGGACGTGGAATATGATTGAAACATTCATTTTCCGTAATTTTGCTGTTTATTAGATGTTAAATAATTCGAAACTCTAAGATTTTCCTATATCTCTATGCATTGATTGCACATAATTAACGCAAATGTTCTGAATTTCCCTTTTTATGCTCATAAGCTCATTTGATTCGAATGCAACTGATGGATCTTATGAAACGAAAGTTTCGTTTGGTGAGGCAAATTATAAACCTGTTATCTTTAATGAGTGGTTACAACCATTGGGTCGATACCTACTTAATGCTAGTGAACGTTTTGTCTTCTAGGGGTATCACTAGCCCTGTTTTCAGCACGCTTGTGATGTATCGTACGTAGACGTCTGATGAACAAAAAAGTAAAATCACAAAAATACTGAACTAGAAGGTAAATTCAAATAGGAAAGTCCCTAATGAAATGACAAAATCAAAAGCTGAAACATATCAAACGAATCATAACGAATGTCATACAAAATTCAGGTATCTTCGATGAGTTTGCAATACAACATGAACTGTGGTTAGCTGCATTCAACAATTAAAACAGTGTAATTATTGTGTAACATGCGTCATAATTCTCTAAAAGCCTTGTTATCGTTCGTTTATTGTAAATAACAAATAATTGATACTTTATTATAATAACATTTAATTTACGTATATTCAATATTTCCCGACAACTCTTTAGGATGAAAGACAAATACAACTGGAAGTGTGCACTATACAAAGCGATTAACTACTACTCTTATCAACATATCGCACTGTTCAAAGGTTAATATATAACCGATTTAGTTTATCAAATTTATTTTCTATTTATCTGGTTTTTTTTTTATAGAGATGGCACAAATTAGTTCCATGTAACTATACAATATGATAAACATATAGCACATACTAAAACCATTTAAATCTGTAGGATACGTTTTAATACTTTCTTTCCTGGAGATATTGTGGTGACAAAAATGTTGTGCCAAATGACTAAACGTATAAAATTGAGAAATGAAATGGGAATATGTCAAAGCGACAACAACCATAGAACAGACAACAGCCGAAGGCCACCAATGGGTCTTCAATGTAGCGAGAATTCCCGCACCCGTAGGTGTCCTTCAGCTGGCCCCAAAAAATATGTATACTAGTTCAGTGATAATGGACGTCATACTAAACTCCGAATTATACACAAGAAACTAAAATTAAAAATCATACAAGACTAACAAAGGCCAGAGGCTCCTGACTTGGGACAGGCGCAAAATTGCGGCGGGGTTAAACATGTTTTACATTTTTTTTGTCTAATATAGAATTAAAATTTAAAATAAATATTTAGATATTATACTTTTACCACGTTGTTTAAAATTTTATCATATATATATAATATATAACTTGCTGAATATCAAAATATAACTCTGTAGACTCATGTATTACTGCCTTCCATTTCTTTATTTAAACTCAATATGTATTTTTTGTATGTATGTTTTTAATTGTGGTATATTTGATTAAAGAAAAAAAAACATATTTTTAAATGAGAAAGTTTTATGCTTTAACTATTTGTTTTAACATTACCATAACGAGAGGTGAAAAGCAAAGCTGTCAATCCGAGGGAGATTTTTTTCCATTGGTCTTTAAACCAAGGGAAAAAACAATTAGTCGAGCTCGACAATTTTCCATGTAAACATATACTCTGGGAACCACATGAACATTTCCGTTCCTTATGAAGGTAAACCAAGAAAAGCGCTTTCGACGAACGAAATTATAAAATGTTAATGTTATTAACTAACAGTGGATCAATACCACTGCGATCGGACTGTTTTTTATTCGAAGTTATCGTCAGCTCAAAGGTCAGTGATTTGGTACTGATGTGATTTAAACAGATTTTTCGAAAATTGGCAGGTTTAATTCAGATAATAATGAGTAATTAAGGTTCCAAATTGCTCATGCAAAGTTGATCTAGGCCGAATTTGACCAATCGTTTTAGACCACATTTGGTTATATAGCTATTTTCGTTTCTACATTTCTACTACAATGTAGGTTATTCATCACTGTCTTGAGAACGTTTGAGTCTGAGCGTTCTTAATGAAAAAAAAATACAGAAAGCGCTTCGGATACGCGAAATCAAGTAAGTATCAGTTCCTTTTAACTGTTTTTTGAAAGCTAATATTTCATTTCCTGTTTGAATATGATGTTTATATACTTGAGTGAAGGCACAATTGCACTATGTGTTGAAAAATAGCTAGGAATGTATTAAAAAAGAAGCGGTAAATCTCAAATGAAGAGAAAGTGCATTTCCCACTGTGATAGAAATTTTGCATCTTTACTCAAATGCACCCATTACTGAACAAAAATAATTTAAGGTGGTTTTGTTTTCAATTAACTCCGTTGCAGCGTGGTTGAGTAATTAGAAGCCCTACAAAATCATGGCATATCAATCTAAAACAATAAACATACAAGACAAATTGGTTCCTTTGGGCATACAAACAATCAATTGATGTATTAGGTAATTTCAAAACACACAAAACGAGCATCAAAGCTATTCTCTAAAGATTTATGCAGCTGAAAAGGAAATAATGCACGATATTTTATTGTTGAACGATACATTTTGCAGCTCATTAAAGTATTTGTATTTAATAAAGGTCGTAATGAAAATGATATTAAATTAAGCTGCTAATACTGTAATTTATCTCCTTTAATAGGGAAAGGAGATACACGCATTTTTTTAAATACAATAACCGTACGTTTTTCATTTTCTATTAGAATTATTCTGTAAATTTTCTTCTGTGGTCATCAGATTTCAGAAATTAAGAGTTCTGGTATTCTTATCAATGCAAATGCAGGACAAAGGACAATGATACATTACATATTACCGCAGTACGGCCTTGTACAATAAGTAAAACCAATCTTGCATAGAAAGCTTCGAAAGGGGTTCGTGGATAAGAAAACGTGAACCAATTAAAAAAAGAAAACTTGCGGCCTGATTCAAGATAATACCATTAAACGAAATGCAATTACGACAGACGATAACTAACAACAACCACAACAGTATCATGCGAATAAAATGATTAAATTATGAACAAAATATGTATATTCTAGTTGACCATTTACTTTATCTTTCTAAATTGATATTTCCTTATACATTAAATTTTGTAATAAACACGAGAAAAATCGCCAGACGGTCGTTTCATCTACAGCTCTTTATCCTAACTAAAAACCGAGAATAAAAAATGCGTGACGAGCGGTCTGTCTAAAGCTCTTGTCAGCCCTACTGAAAACAGGAACAATAACATCGCATGACGGGGGTTGTGTAAATGTATGTGTTGTTGTCAGCCTGCAATCATTTGAAAGTATTTGATTCAATTTCTTTTGGTGGTCACGCAATTATTAACATCAGCTTTGAAATAACAAAGGAATATATAAATGAGAAAACAGAAGCCCGGGGTGACTTTCTTTATGTTTTAACGATACGATTTTGTCTTTAAGCATCATTGGAATCAAGTTGAAAGTTTCAAAAATCATACATTCTTGTTGTATGCAACATGTCATGTGTCACGGAAAGTGCGTTGATGTCTCAAGGTAACATACTCTTGACTCTATTATAACTAAAGAGGATATAAGGTATGCAATAAATATTATACCAACCTCACGAAACAAAAATACAAAAGACATCACAGTGTCTTACAAAAGAATAAATGGTGAAAAGATTAAACGGAAGAAATACTTCATTTGTTTAACAATCCGAAACTAAACTAATATAAAAATAAAAATAATGAAAAATCAAATGTAAAAATAAATATAAAAAAAAGATTGAAACACAAACCACAAACTAATACATAAATAAACCAACATATACAAAAACCCATTTTGGAATGAGAAAATAAACCATTGACAAAGTTCCTCACTAGGAACTTATTCGCAAATAGGTGTTTAAGATCCTAACCGCGTTTGATCTCAATCAGAGGAGTATCATAAAACATACGGAAAATCAAAGAACACATAATAAGCATTGGTGTAGTACAGCAAAAACAAAATTTCAATCCTGGTATTTATGATGACTTTATTCATTAGACACATACTGGTGTATGTGTCTTTTTAATTTTAATTACATAAGTGAGATTAAAGATTAGAAATATTCCTGAAACTACGTTAACACATATCATATTTTTTTCTTTTTTTCTCTCATTTAACCGAGAGGCCAGTGTTCTATTAATTATAATTGTAAAAGTACGTCATACATGAACTTGTTTGCTATTAAATAATGCAATTATAGTATGATTTTATTACATTGTACATCTATTTTAAATTATTTTCTGTTATCAAATATCAACCGATTTATATGGAGTTGTTATTTTTATCAAAGCTGAATGAAAGGGATACGGTAATAAAGATTAAAAAAATATGGAAAGGATACATCATCAATTATTAAATCTCGGGAAATGGGTCAAAATTCATTTACATGTCTCTGGGCGCAACTTACTATGTACAAAAAGACGTAAGCACTTAGTGTTAAGTAATAAATGTTGCTATATATAAGCAAGTTTAATGGTCTCTAAAAAAGAAGTGAAACATAAAATGTATATTAGATGTACTGTAGGAGCAGCATAAATAGATTATGGATGGCACAAAAATCTGGCATTTCTAATATTAGACCAAATGTATAAATAAAAGTGATAATAATTATGTGAATATAGAATTTTGTATTAATCATTGTTTCAGTTTAATTTTCCGCTGCACTTCATAGTCACTTAGATGATGAATGAATTTGTCATTTCCCATCATGTAATTATTCGCTTAACAATCCTATTGATATGGTAGGACATAGTCAATTGGATAAAATGATTAACTGGACCTTGGTACACGTCATTGACGTAATAAACGACGTTTTCATCACTTTTTACTGATACTAATGAAAAAATATTGCAATTAAACCAACGCGCTGAATAAATGAGTTGATTCTTTTTGATAACAAGCAATTTCCCTCAATATCCTTTAATATTTTTTCCAACTAAAATTTATTTGCAGTATTTCTTAAACTTATGGTTGCAAACAATTAAATATTTCAGAACATTGTGGATTATTTAAAATCTAAAGAAAAAAACAAATTTTTTATAAGATTAGAAAGGCACAGAAGAAATATAAGGTGGCAAAACACAAGTCCAAGGAAAAAAACAGATAAGACTTTTACAAACAAGTAAATAAAAATTTAAATATACAGGCGGCGGGTCGCGTCGCCGATTTAGATAATATATTTCGACTTTGAATATAAAAAAATATGGGCGATGTGATATGTGTTCTTTTTCAAGATATTCTACAAAGATTGTTTGTAACCGTGGCTTGCCATTCAACTAATTTCTATAACAATTGATAGGAGAACTAATAATAAAAAATAAAACGCTTGAACTATTTTCCTGCAAATTCAATATGCATGCGTATGATATATAGAGTACCATTTTCACTTATGGTCAATATTATAAATTAACTGTTTACCAAACTTTAAACATTTGAAATACTAATGCTTTACTTCCTCAGGAATAGATTGCTTTGGCTGTTATTGAGAAAACGTTTAGGAATGTTTGGTCCTTAATGCTCTTATACGTCCTACTTTATTTGGCCTTTTTAACTTGGTTTGATTTCAGCGTTACTGGTGAGTCTTTTATAGACGAACCGCGCGTCTGGCGCAAATACAAAATTTCAATCCTGGTATCTATGTTATGATGAGTTTATTTACATCTACTGCGACGATTTTGATTTTTGATTTAAAACATATTTTATTCATTAAGATATGAAAAGGATTGAACATTCCCCTTGGGGAATAAGACCTCCACCGGCACTATGACGATCCACTGCTGGTGGAGGTTTTATTCCCCGAGGGTATCACCAACTCAGTAATCAGCACTGTGTTGACATGAATTATCATTGATATGGTCATAAATATAAATTAACCCTCTACAAATTATTTTTTTTTTAAATCTAAAGCTTTTCTACACGACGCTAGTTTCACTGATGATCAAATAAAGGCAACAGTAGTATATCTGTTCGAAAGTCATAAATCGATTGAGAGAAAACAAATCCAGTTTACAAACTTTAACTGAGGAAAACACATCAAATGTAAGAGGAAAACAAAAGAAACAACAGAAAAACTAAAGGGCAACAAAAAAACAAAACAAACCCAAACGACAATGCAACACACACAGAAACGAACTATCAGATAACAATAGCCATTTCCCTGACTTGGTACAGGACATTTTAAATCTCGTAAATCGACGAAGAAGACAAACAGAATATGAGGGAATCGAATGCAATCCAAAAGGTTCTAGATCAGGTGCGTCGACAGAGAAAGCTTCCCATGCTATGAAATGCCCAAATTTGATGTTTTACAGTGTTTAAAATTGATATTTTTTTTAATAGTGTATGAAAAAAGTAAAATCACAAAAATACTAAACTCCGAGGAAAATTCAAAATGGAAAGTTCCTAATCGAATGGACAACAACTGTCCTATTTTTGACTTGGTACAGGCATTTTCAAATGAAGAAAATGGTGGATTGAACCTGTTTTTAAATCCCTAAACCTTTCACTTGTATGACAGTCGAATCAAATTCCATTATATTTACTAAAGAAACAAATATTTAACAAAAATGCACAAAAATCATTTATCAAATTTTAAAACCACATCCATCGCTTCGCGTGTTTGACGTCAGAAAATGTAAACAACACACAGGAAGAAATATAAAATAATTTTGTCGTTCAAAGTAGCTTCACGGAAAAAAGATATCTCATCATTTTTGTGTACGAAATCTTTAAGCAAAATATCTTTTCTTCGGCAAAGTTGTAAATGAAACTTGGCTACAATAGGAACACTGTTCAAATTAATTGTTTTTGTAGTTATTCCATATATGAAAGACCGAACACATGATATAAGTGACATAAATTGATTCTATAAGATTATCTTTTGAACAACTGAAGGATTTTATTTTGTATAGATTATCATACTTTGAACAAAAATATCATAAAAAAATTGCAAAATTGTAAAATTCTTGGTGCATGGACTCTCAACGATAGAATTGCAGCGTACACACTATCACAGCAATCACGCCCACCAATAAAACACTTATTAAGGGCGTAAGAATATGTAATGTAGGTTAACCTAATATGACTATTAGGTTTTTGTTCCATTTCTGCTTGATGTTTGTATTTTTTCATTAACTTTCAGATAGAATTTCACGATTTGGATATTGGATCAAAACTAATTATAAGCTTACCACATATATGATCACCTAACTTAGAAAAAAAATATTAATTTTCAAATTACTTACAAAATTGGTAAAATAGTCCCGGAACACATCCACTGCAAAAACTTTCGATGATTGTGGCAATTTGATAAGGAAGCCAAGTTACTACGAACGCTAGCAAAATTGCGCTTAAAGTCTTGGCTGCTTTTTGGTCTTGCTTTTTCTCTGAACGTTTCCGTTTTGACTTTTCTAGTTTATATGCTGCATGTGTAGCTATTTTAACATTTTGTGCATTTTTGTTGGCGTCAGTGGAACGTGTGCGTCGCCCAAGAGCGGGAGTACCAACAATTTGTGTTAAAGCTGATCTCTTAAACTTCCGGTCATTGTTTTCACTAAATGAAGATTCTTCGAAATTAATTCCATTATGTGTTCCATTGACTTTACTTGTTACAGGACTTGCTGGAACAATTTTTTCATCGCTAATTTCTTCGTTGTCGTCGATCATCCGTATTGTTGGATGAACTTCGGAATTTCCATTTTTGCTCTTTGGAATGTCAATCACAATTGTGTATAAAGTATTAGCCTCATCCTTTGCAACTTTTTTCAAAGCCTTTTCTATACACGGCGAAGAATTTTCTTCTTGAATTGTACCAGTTGAATCAGGCGACACTAATGTTTTTGCCGTCTCGGCTGCCATTAAAGGAATTACTAGATTTGAAGAATCACTACGCTTAGAATATCGTCCAAAACTATATCGCGATATGTGTCTAAATTTATAAGACCCGGAACGATAGCTTTTGAATGATTGCTGACTGGAATCTGGAAAAGAATTAGCGACCGGAGAAAGTGGTTCACTTGAACTTGACTCTTCAATTTCGTAGTCCCTATCTATTTTGCAACAAATCATTCTTTGCCAACATGATCTATCCTCCGGCGGTAATTCCATTTCAGGAATATACAGTCCTTCTATATCTCCATCAGATTCACGATATTTTGGGTGATAGGCTATATCCTCTTCAATCGAACATGCAAGCTTCTTTTCTTTGAAACTTTTGTAAGCTTGAAGCATTGGCATGCGTTTTTGTCTCTTTTTTGTTTCTCTATATATTTTTAAATATAAAGTTGTCATTATGATGACGGGTAACCAAAAAGCAATGATATGTGTTCCTATAGTTACAAAAGCATTTGTGTATAAAAATTGTATGTAACAATCATCATCTGGTACTGTCCGTTCTCCTTCGATATGTGGCCAAGCAAATATCCATGGTGTCCAAAGGAGAGTGGAAATAACCCAAACAAGCACAATCATTAGAACAGCTTTTCGTCCTGTTCGGTTTGCTCTATACGTTAGTGGACGTGTAACAGATAAGTATCGGTCAAAACTTATAACTAAGAGATTAGCAGCGGAAGCATTGCTCATAACGTAATCCAATGAAAGCCACATGTCACATAGTAGAGTACCCAGCGGCCAATGTCCCATTAACAGGTAGACAGTATACAGTGGCATTGAGATGACGCCAATCGCCATATCAGCCACAGCCAAACTTAGTAAGAAATAATTTGTGATAGTTTGAAGCTGTTTGTCAATCCTAAATGCAATTATTACTAACAAATTGCCACCTATAGTCAACGCAGACAATATAGCAACAACAATCGACACAGAAATAATTTCTAGTAATGACTTTTCAACATGGCTGTTATTAAATCCCTCTGAAAAGTTGCTTGTAACATTTAAAATGTTGGCGGTTGAAAATTCTGTGAATGCTAACAACGAATTGCTAGAAAACTGAGAAAAATTATCGATGTTTAAATCATCTAAAGTTGGAATTACAGATGCAAAGGTTTTACTTGTGTTCCATTTCTCCGTGGTAACATTATCTACACCCATGATACACAACTTCCCATGACTTTGTTACACTTTTTACTATTTAACAGAGATTGTGGACTTGACCTTTATTTTAACGGAGATTTTCAACTTACCTACAAGTGACTTAGTGTATGTAGTGAATGAAAATGTCACATTAAAAAATAGTTTGCTTCCTATTAATCCATATGAAAACGAAAAGAATTTTTGTCATGATTGAATCCATGCATCATAAAGTGTAATTCTCCAGGGCTTATTTTCATCCTTCTAATTAAAGTTTGATAAACAGATTCAAGTTGTGGACTTCAAACCTAGAAGTAAAAAATCAAATGATTAGTGATCAATAATGACTGCAATATCAGGTAATATCATTCCAAGATTAGACGTTAGAAATAACATCAAGCCAAGATAACAAACTCAACAAATACAAATTTTATGATTGGTTTGGCAGCAATGTTTCTTAGAAATTAATTGAAATCATAACAACCGCTGCACGTTATTTTAATTTCTCAATTGCATTCTGTTATTGTTGATGTAATACTGCACATACTTTTTAACAAAATGCTTCCTTATTTTTTTCTTTCTAAACCAATAGAATTATGTCATCTACTGAACTGTTTATACATTTTTTCCCAGCATAGAAAGTATTAGTATGAATTATTATAACTTGAAAACAGAATTTCAATTGATAAACGACATGACAATTGACTGAAATCCACCACATCCAAAGTTTACCCAGTATCAAATTGTCCATGACAATATATATTTGTTTCAAAAGATTGTGTTATCAAAACTTTTACTTACATTTCCCAACAAGCTTAAATCGTCCCATGAATTTGATTTTCTATCTTAAAAGAAAGATGTTACAAAGTCTTTGAAAGAAAAATTAGTAACCCAATAAGCACTCGTCAAAAGCAAAAGAAATTCAGATGTAGCTGACCGTTCAAATACGAAGAACATCCAAGTTTTAGGAATAATAGAAAGATGCTATTAAATCTCGAATGAAAACAGAACAAATATTAACTTAGAAAAGAAAGTCACATATATCCGATAAATGAAAACAGGTTGGTACTAAGAATAATCTGACATTTCGTGCAGGTAATTAAAGCTTGGTAAATAGTCTTTTATTTCTAATAATGGTCTATCAAATTGAAAACTATACTGCTTAACTGACATTGATCTGACGTTTTGAATGGTAACAGTTTTAGTAAAAAACTGCTTAGTATAGCAATTTGCTCCAATAACGCATTAAAAAACATTTACTGAAAGATCTAATGGATTTGACCAATCATATATTCCCAAAAGCTTTTTCTGATATACAGGACCAAAACAATATTCAGATAAAATCATTTCTACAAATATTTGGCAAAACGATTGATCGTTTCTTATAGACATATCAGAATCTTAACTTTTGAAATGACTATAATTCATATATACATATAAAAACAGCCTTATTTAGCCGTCGGCAATGCCAGCTTTGTCTATGGCGCCATACTTCAGAATTTACAATGACATGGACTAGAACAACCTTATAGTTATACTCGGAGAATATTTAAACCTGATATACCCATTTCAATGAATATTAAATACATTTTATACTAAGAATCACTAAGAAAAAGATCTGATCATCAAAACAATCTCAATTCAGTCTTATAAACGATTGCAACAAATGCCATTCAGGTCTTTGACAATACTATACTAAACGAGCACTATCATATGACATTAGTTTTGTTTAATTTGACATGCATAAAGAAAACGGTACAAAAGTATCCATTGGGTGAGTGCTATACTAAAAGAACACTTATTCATATGAAATTGTAGTTTTGTTTAATTTTATAAGCAAAAAGAAAGGTACAACAGTATCCATTGAGTGACTGGAGAGTTCGTATTCACATCATCTTTAATAACAAAATTTATCATAAAATGTAAGAGACTTACACATCATTGGTTTCTTAATTATAAAATATGACAACCTTGACTAACTCTGAAGTAAATTCAGGTCTGAGAACCAGGGAAGATGTAGTACAACTGTGTGGGATGTAGAAACACATATGTAGTCATCCCAGAGTATGAATGTGGCGTTAAATTCAAGGCACATGATACATCAAAACTATATAAAAAAATTATCCTTACAGAAGGTTTAGCCATTAAAATAGCACCTGTACAACGTTCTTATTAAACTCTTTTGTGAAAGTGTTGTTGAGAGATATACATTTATAATTTTGGGTAAAGATATCGTGTTCCACCAAAAATCGGTCGTAAATTGGAAAACGTTTTGTTTTTGTTTTTAATACTCAAATAATGACATGAATTTCATTTCATCCAAATCATTAGATTATTTTTGATATTCTAAGAAGAATTTCTTAATGTAAATAACAGTGATAGGAATTTACAGATAGCATTTTGGGGGTGAAAAATGTAAGGAACTGGGCAACAATTTAAAAGTTTAATCATTGTGATGAGTGATACTGAGTTAGTCAATGCGGTGGGAATGTTATCTGACTATTGTTAAAAAAAGAAATACCACTAGCTTAATACATCAATTTTATAAAAGTTAGATTGCAATACCTAAAGAGTACAAATTAAGTTCATTTTCATAAATTGCTGTCAATTTGTGGGGGAAATAAATTGCTATTCATGGGGGGATGCTTTTTTTTTTGTCACATAAGAACGAAAGGGAATTAAATTGATTCGTTTTCATTATATAAATATTATGACAAAGACATAAAGTTATGCAAAATGTTGTAAATACTATCATCAGCATCAACGGTGTATAGATTGGGGAGACATTTCACACATAGTTTAAATTAAGTCCGTCGACTTATCCAGATTCATGTTCACCAGGAACTTTCACTGTGACAGTTAACATATTCGGATCAACTCATATTTTGGTCTTAAAGTTTCTTGTCTTAATTATGCACGAAATATATGTCACTGCACTTTAAAGAAACTTAAGATAAATCAATCAGTACGATTTATGAATAATATAAATATTTAAAAGCAATTGTCGAAGCTACAAGGAAGTTAAACTGTCGTATTTGAACTGAAGATTGAAAAAGACGGGTATAGGATTTTATGCATAAAAACACAGTACATATCTGATCATATCTATTTTCAAAAATATATCGTGTACAAGCTTACATCTTACAATAACTAAGCATGGCACACGTTTTACTTTAAATCACAACGACTATAAAATAGACGTTTTAATTCATTGACAAAACTTAATACTATTCAACATGCCATATCACTCATGTAATTACGACCATCTAAAGTCAATCAATGCAAGGACAATTTATATTACGTAACTATCAATAGTAACTATATAGCATTAGATATGGCTAATACCAAGTATTCTAAACATCAAAAGTATAATTTTAATAACAGTAAAGACAAGATGAGAAGATAATTCACAAGAACTAGTTATTTCCTAGAAATGTCAATTGGCAGATGGTACCAAGAGCTAGAAATCAACAGCACTAAAGAATTCTTGAGAGCAAATCGTAAATTCTAGTGCACTGTATTATTAACTCGCAGACAATTGGAACTCACTAATTCAAAACCCATTAATTCAGATGCTATCATCGAAAAAAAATAAACGAATCAGAACTTTTTTCAATCATCCTGATGTATCAAAATCTTGACAATTACCTCTTCACAAACAATTAGAGGAAAGAACTTTCGTTCTAATTAGCTTAAGAATACAGAGACGCAAAAAGTACTTTGCAAACAATGACCTTAAAAATCTTATACGTAGTGGAATCAGAAATGGAACTCAATTGACCTTCAAAAACATATATCTACTCTTTATGTCAATGCATTTACCTAATTGTTATCTTCGTTGTAGTTAGACTTCGTGTTGCCAAAGAGATTTAGTAGTCAGTACCATTACAATATAAACAATATAAACAACATGTAGATGTGGTATGATTGCCAGTGACCCAACTACCAATCAAAGCCTATTTCCATTCGTTTTGGTTACTAAATAAAAGAACGTTATCACTAAAGAAGAATCTTTGACTTGGTGGAATTTGTAAAATTCGTCAAAATATGAACAGATTTACGACAGCTTAAGTCCTAAAATAAAGAGACTTTCGCTGCTCGAACGACTACAGCTAGCCAAGTGCCTTAACATTTAACAGTTATCAAAGGTACCAGACTTATAATTTAATACGCCAGACGCGCGTTTCGTCTAAATAAGACTAATCAGTGATGCTCAGATAAAAATAGTTATAAAGCAAAACAAGTACAAAGTTGTGAATAGCATTGACGACCCAATATTCCAAAAAGTGGTGCCAAATACGGCTAAAGTTATCTATGCCTGGAATAAGAAAATACAAAGTAGTGTGGCAAGTTTTTAAACACTTTGCATACCTTTTTTTTTATAAAAGATTCTTTTAAGCAAAAGTTTACGCAATCTGTTAAAGGACACAAATTAATTCGCTTGTCTGTAAAATTTGAGCCTTGATAAGACAACTAAATATTCAGTGTTGTAGACATCAATATTTTTCTATGATAGCTTCATCAGATAGTGTAAACAATGAACACTACAATAGCAATTAGCATCATCGTAGTGTTTATTCTTTTGATTATAGGAGAATATGTTCCTATACGCATTCAGCTTCATATTATTTATAAATTCATTGAAATTACTGTTTAGAGGGCAATGATAGTGTATACTACAATGAAACAATTGAACTAAGGATTCCAATTGGTCTGTTGGAGACATGTCTTCTTAATTTTAAAGGACACCATCATGATTCGGTTGACAGTTATAGTATAGATGTCACAGAAGACCATGAATATGTTCCATTTTTGCACCACAATTCAACCTTTTCCTTAATTATGACATCACCAAATGCGACTTATATCCAAAGTTCTTGTTTGTATTATCAACACGACGAGTGTCGCTAGTGGAGCAGAATATGCTTTTTCTTCCTTAGCAACTGCAGAGTTCAGTTTCAATTCTTGGCGGGTCTCGTGTTCCTCAGTCTTTACTTTGTGTCTTTTTGTCATTTTTCAATTTGTCCGTTGTTTTGTTTGTTTATCTGTAACTTGTGATTTAATATTGTCCCCTTTAGGATCTTATTACTTTTTTTTTTAAACATTGGCAATGTTTTACGAATAGATCGTGAAACACAAATCACCAACCTTCATTATGGTCGGATAACTTAATCCTATTATGTTCCATATATAAAGGTGAAGAAAAAAATATCAAACCATAGATATACAATATGAAACGGGTCAAATGCGAAGAGAACTTTTTCCAAGGTAACAAAGATAATAAACAATCGAGAGAACTAACGCGTTACTCGTTCTACTCTAATGTAGCCGATAAAAACGTCATTAGCAGCATATGACGGTCTTGAATATTAATCTTATCAATAAAATTAAACGGAAAATATGTTATCTAGTTTTGAACGTTTTACCACCAATTTGTCGATATGGAAGATTGACACTAAAACAACTTCAAAATCAATGTAGGCTCGTTTATCTTATGTTGTTCTCTAGGATTTCAAATTATCATCTAATCTCAATCAGGTGTTGCTTTGTTAAAATACGTAAAAGCAAAATAATGACGTATTGGCCATACGAATAGTTTTGTTAATATTAAAATTCAATTAATTGGTGTAAATGGGACAGGCCATTAAAGGTGACAAGAGTGATAATAATAGAACCTGTATCCATTGTCAAACATAAAAAAATGGAATTCAAACGTCTCTTTAACCGGACAATTAAAGTAAAATTCTAATAGAACGTTTGATTTGGAATTTGTTTCTGTCTGGAATTCTAAAACGAACGAAAATAAATAAAACGAAATGGAGATGAAAACGTCAAACAACATTTGACATCAAAACAAATCATACGTCTTTAAGAGTGCACGGGCCCGCAATCCATAGAACAAGATATAGACAGTTGCCCAAGCCGAGGCAAGTTATTAATATACTTATATCCATTTGTTCCAAATATCTTAAAGCTGAGGTGTAGACTTAAAAAAAAAATTTTTGAAAGAGGCAAGAGATACATTAAATCTCATATCAGTCGAAAATACACTGACAACGTCATGACTTTTGTAACAAATTCCTTGTCCTTGGGGAAGTATCAGTTATAAGAACAGAAAAAAACACTCTTCTAACTTCTAAATATATTCTTTAATCTAAAATGATACATATGTAAAAGTTTGGTTGAGAGGACGTTCGTACATCGTGTTTACAAATCTTAGCAATACCGAATATTGTAACAACTACCCCGCATATATTTCAATAATTTTTGCAATTCATCCGTTTTTTCTTCCTTCCGATCACCACAGTGATACAAACAAAATGGAATGCAGAAAACCCAAACTATCATTATATTGCTCAAGTGAACCCTTTAATTCGTATTAGGTTCATTAACAGACATCGTCTTTATTCTCAAGGTAATGTAGCTTATCTTAATTAATATACATCTAAATGTCGAATTGTTTAATCTTCTTTGTCTGCACAGATTCTTGTAAAGGCCAAAGATCGATCGAAATATCGAATTCGTGATCTAATAACTCATAATATCTACAACGTGTTTACATTATTAAGTATATTGATGTACTTTTAAATATATATATCAATCTCTAACAATATCTGATTTGGATACGAACAAGTTTTAAATATCATTAATTATTTTACCATTTCAAAATAAACAATTTTGCAAAAATATTTTACAAATTCCTCAGGAAACAGCATAATCGAGAGTTCTGTTGAACACATAGTTAATAGTAAGGCAATTTACTTTCTCTCTGATCCTGAAACATGTGATTTTGCTTTGTTTTATATGAGCAATGGAACGGGAATAATACTTTAAAGGGTGCGAGTGTTTGAAACGGCATTTTTTTGTTACAACTAACTAATTTTCAGGACTTTTTTTTTTAAACAGCCTTTGCTTCATGTACCCATATATAACAAATAAAATAAAATTAAGAGTCCCTTTTACATACCTGTTTATTAGCAATATTCCGAACTTAAATGGTCCGGGACCCCCATTTGTTTTCGACCAATTTGACTCACTCTCTTTAAAATTTAAAATAACAAAAATACTGCACTTCTGACAGAAACTTCAAATAGGCCCGAGCCATCTTAACCGAACGTGAAATAACATTTGATAATCAAGTTGTTCATTTGTTGCCGCGTACATTTTCTTTTCTTGTCTCCCTTCCGTCTTATTTGCTCTACATGGACAGTATTGTCAAAACTGGTGTGGAATTATCGATTTGATCTTATATTGGTATTTTGCACTATATATTATAGAAAATAAATATATGCAGTATTATAATAGGAATGTATTATTTTGTATTTATTTCAAAACAATCATCGATTTCATTATCATTTCTGTAATAAAAATGCTAATGAGCATCCTTATGAACAAGGGCAAGGATAATTCCTTATTATATGTGTATTTAAATCTTAAGCATCTTAATTTTCAAAGGCCAGTTATTATTCAGTGCGTTGAAGTTCTTTCCGGGAGTTCATTAAAATTGCATAATCTCATGAATTTTACTTTCCAGTCACAAGTTCATTCTTCGATCAAATAATTCTTATCAGATCAATTTACTAGTCAAGTAATATATTATTAACAATATATCCGTGGAATTGATTCCTCATTTAAAAATGTCTCAATGAGCACATTTAGTCAAAAAAATTAATGAACAATGAGAGCATAACCCAAGAATTCCGATACGTGTACTAATTGTCATTGAGACGAATAACCAACAACACAACACATGTGTAAAACATAGATCAATTTACATACTGTTCAAAACTACAATAAATTTCTTAATCGTAAGTTGATGAATAAAAATATAGTCTACCAAATATCTGCCCCCACTTACTTCTTCTAAAGATTGAAAAAATCTTTGACCTATAATGTTTTACTTTTACAAATTGTGACTTGGATGGAGAATTGTCTCATAGGCACGTATACCAAATCTTCATATATTTAGTTATGTTTGCATGTGGTAGTGGAAAAATAGGTTTTGAGAACACTACTATCCTGCTTTTTATTATTTTTAAGTGAAATACCAAAAGATATATTGAATACATTTTTCAAAAATGGACTGGCTAGCGCTGCAGTTTCATTCCGAAGAAATGTGAAAACACATCGTCCAGCCTGATCAGAATTGATCATACCTTTAATAAACTATGCACACTCTCCATGAAGTTGTATATAGCTCTAAAATATTTCGGGATAAATATAAATGGGGAAAGACAAAAATATACTGAAGCAAATATAGAGTCCCGATAAACTATAAACTGTAAATCAATTGACGTATATAAAAGAAAGGGAGTGCTACTTGACATCAAATCTTCTTTAAAGTGGTGCATAAAATAACTCACTCGAAATGAATACATCGCAAAATAGCAGTAGCTAAAATAACTCACTTACAAAGAAAGGAAATTATTAACGGTGAAGTCGTTTTTCATATATTTTCATTTGAAGATCCCCCCCCAAAAAAAAAAAAGAAATCGTGTACCAAATAAAATGAAAAATCGGTCATTTTCAACATTGAAAAAGTAAAAGTAAGATTAGACAATACTTTTTATGATTTAATACCTTTGTTTGAACTTGGTGAAGTTTTGCCATTAGCTGCAATTCATAACTGATAATGAGATATTTTCGTTGGGTCCTTATTGGAATACGCAGTAGTTTATCTCAAATACGAGCTTAACAGTAACCAACAAAAACTAGTGGCCTTAATCTTTATTCCTCAAAAAGATAACGGGTATTCGGAATCAGAAATACTTTTAAATCCTTCAGCCTTATTCAATATTTTCTGTTATATAACACTCTGTACATTAATTTAACAAATCCGATATTATAGAGAGGAGAGTTAAATTAGTACTGTTTAACGAACAGTTGTTAATGTTAGAAAGGCTAAGAACAACAGCCTGTAGAATATTTAAACAATTTATATCACCAATCCTATATCTCACGCTTTGTAAACCTTCTGATTCTAGTCTGAGCAATCTGACAGCATATTATTGTATTTGTATTCAAGCATGTGATCAGAAGTTATTCGAATGTCTTCTGATGACATCGAGCAGACAATTAACTCATGTCTTATTTAAACATATGTTTCAGCTACAATACAAAGAAAAAACGCTGCTTTTCTCTTTTATAGTTGCATTTTATGTGTGCTTTTGTGATAAAAATTAAGAGTATTATTTAGTATGCTTGCTGTTCCTCGCGATAAAACCGAGCATTTGATTTTGGTCGAACGCCCTCAACCTAATAAATAAAAGATATTGATACAAACGATGTAATTGTTCAGCCATCTCAGTTGTTTTTCCTATGGTGACAAATCTGAGTTTTGTTTGTCATAAAATAACATAGTAAAAAATTTCCATTGACTAAGAAATGAAACTAAATAGATAAGCTTCTCATTGCATCTACAGCTCACATACCGGGTAATTTCCATGTATTGGTGTCAACTAATTCAATAGTGTCAGGATTTCCTGTAATACATTCTTTACTAGAAAGACTAGATAGGAAGTTACTGCTCTGGTCTATAATACGATACAATAACAAAGTAAACATCAACAATTATTGAGTAAGATCAAGCAGGAAGATATAATAAGTATCTCATATATCGGACAGAATATGCCGTTTTCTTTAGACAGTAGACAGAAAAATCGTGTCAACATAAACTTGGTATCAACTGAAAAAGGTAAGATTATATCTTCTTCTATGGAAACAGATATAATGTGTCAACATATTCAGCACCACTCATAATTAATTGGAATTTGCTCAGCTGTCCAGTTACGGATTGCAAAGATCGACAGGTTGAGTATCTCTTTGTACGATTTTTCTAAAAGAAAATCAACAAAAAAGATTCCAGCAAAAGATTAGACTAGTCATCATAGTATGCGTGTAATAATAGTATGTTGATTTTATACCATAGATTTTTAAGAAAGGGATACAACAAATATAGCAGTCTGCTTCCTTCTTTGACTTCCAACTAGCAATTGCATTGGTTCAATTGAAAATGAACCGAACAGAGAATTTAATTTTTCCCATTGTAAACTTTCCGTTAAGAACGTTGCTTACAACAAAATCACTGAATCGTGCATCAATAAAAAGACAACGACCCTCCATTGAAAGTAGACTAGTCCGAAAGATAATCAATCTATCTGCCTTTAAGACTAAATTTCTCCGAAAGAGAGGATAGTATACTTAATTCATACTGACTTCACAGTTCAGCTTACAAGCAAGCTAACCAAAGATTTTACCTTTACCTACGCACTCAATGCATTCTGCTGTAAATCAATATGAAAATAACCCCTGCTTGGTTAACTAGGCCATCACAAAATAACAGTCTGCAGAAAAACACGTCATCCTACCTTGATACATTATTTAGCTTTTACTCCTTCATGTCGGATTATTAGCTCAGAGGCAACAGCTTCAAGTTTTATGGTTTTTGGATAGATCTAGTCGGGGACCCAAACCCATATCCCTTTTATCAATATCAAAATTTGCCTTTTCAGACGCTCACAGAATTGAAAGATCATCAAATAAACTGGTAGAATGCAAAACGTATTGCATATCACAGGCTAATTATTCACAAAGTAGCATACGAAATAAAACCTACTCAAATGTTTATCATGAGAAACGTTCAGAGTATTGGCTATTATGAATAAAACCCAAAGACAGTATACTTTTTAAAGCTTAGTCCTGTTTATTCACAGCTGCTTTTAACATGATACTATCAAAAAGTACTCTTCATAGGTAGAAATAACGCGAAGTTGCCGAAGTTAAACGCTGTCTTGTGTGAGGGGGAAATAACTTAACTGACACACGTATGATTTTAATAGGCTTATAATTATACTATATACTGTGCATTTTTGCTTCTTTACTTGTTTGATTTTACTCCCCTATAGATTTTCTTCAATTTTATTGTGATATTAACCAAACATCAGCTGGAAGAAAAGACAAGACAATCTAATTTAATTTAAATTAACATATTCTTTGAAAATAATTAGTTTCTGAGAGATTGTGTTTTTGCGTCGTCTCTCTTGGAAGCCTATCAGCAATTGCACTTTTATTGGAACCATAATTAAAGATGGATTTTTTGTCATAATACATTCCGCAGCTGTTTTTGGTCAACCAAATGAGAGAAAAAAAGAGTATATGGAGCAATATTTATTAGGTTAAGGTCGTTTTCATGTTAGAACTTTTTACGTTATGAGGAAATTAAGGCAGACTATCTTATCAATTGGATTAACTCGAGGTTCGAGAAGACTAAGCAAACTCCAGACTTACTTCGCAGTTATCCTTTGATACATATCACAAATTTCCAATCTTCTCAACAATATGTTTTATAATATCAGTATGACTGAAACCGATGCAAAATGTGGTACATCTGAAAAGATTCTATTTTATTTTGACTAAATCCCAATCATTACAATATAACGGATGTTGATGTAAAACAACAGCGAATAAGATGATTGATAAATGCATTGAGAATGCCAGAACTAGATAATAATATACATGTAATAACAGTCTAACGACTTTAATAGAAACGGCGATCATTAGAAAAAAATACATGCGTGAAGACAAAATAATCTGAGTGGGAACGTTGAAGTGCTTCAGCAGGGTATATAGAACATATGCATATTTCATGACTTCAATGAATGGTAATTCACAGTGTCCTCTCTTTGATCAAAAGCATAAGCTTACAGGTAAGGTTCAAATGACCATCTTTCAATGATCGCTTGTGATTTAAACTTTATAGATAATGATCTAAATGATGATATAGGCCTTAAATACAAAGCAACCCTCTGCCAAGAAAACCTATTGGGTTTCTACCTTAGGAAACTTTTAATGTTCACATCATATGACATAGATGATGTATTTCATGACTAATCTTAACAACAACAAAAGGTTAACATATGATATACACTACTAAAAATGAACAGGCTATATAAGTCTATAGATGAAGATGAATTATAAGTTATAATTATCCGCCCACACCTGATAGACGAACAGATTAACTTTTGGAAGAACAACAAGTACCATATGTGCTATTCATGTTCACAGTTAAATTGAAAGTCTTATCTACTTCGCTCAAATATCAAATTGCGGGGGTAATTTCATCAGGTAAAAATCAATATCTAAATGTTTACACAAATCCTACCAGGACCCTGACGTGTTTCTTCTCGAGTATCTTTTGTCACAAATAAATTAATTCAAACAGATGCAAAAATGGCTAATTTCTCTGTTATGGCTTTTTGTTCATTCAAGTTACAATTTGTCTATTGAGGCCGTTAACACAGACCAAAACTCCTAACGCACTCAAAAGATTCTACACTTGCACTGATTTTAATTTGTACTGAGTTGGTTCTTCATAGATTTACACTACATTATTGCAATAAAGTACTCAAATGGAGTGTAACTCTTTTAAAATTTGTCTTTAATTAACTTGTACAAATTACAAAAAGAGAAACTTCATTTTTTTCCAAAGTCACAAAGTATATATAGTATGAGTATAACATAATTTAACCGAGAAACTGAAATTGTTTCTTAACAACAAATTCAGCTGTAATTAAATCTACACAATTTGTCAGGCTTTTGTCAATATGGTTAAGAATAATTAGCTCCAGAAAAGGAAGTAAACTAATGCACTTGTAAACCTTTGATCTTTTAATACGTTCTTAAATTGTCCAAACCAATTATGTGAAAGCAAATTTTGTAAGTTTGCACAAAATTCATAAATCGAAATGCAAATGTAAATGTCATTGAATACATTTGAATGTAACACAAAACGAGTCATTTCAGAGAGACACTCATTTGAAAAAAGAAAGATTAATTGATTGATTGATCATTGCATCGGCGCAAAAGGCTATATCGCGGCGAGAGTTCCTTTTTGAACGATATCTTAGCGATATCAAGAAATTGACATACCAATTATCAAACACTTTTTAAAAATACTACAGAGGAAAATAAACCAGTGAAATAAATATTTTCGAACCAATTATTTCAACAGAGATTATTAAAGACCTGAGCATAAACACCATACACCATATATTGACAAACAAGAAGATGGAAAAATCAGCCGCTGTATTATATGGTCATGAACTTGCATGATTTTTAACACATCCAATAAAGGTTTGAATGTGTCATTTGCCTCTGGATATTTACACACAATCTTATTCAAAGAGAATAACAAATTAACAAACCAGGATTATCAGCTATGATTATATTGTTCAATTAGTTCTGTAGTTTGTTATAAATATCCAGAATGACAGTTAAACTTTGTTCGACCCTATAAGAATGTGTTATCTTCCAAAAAGAAGTCAGAGAATACGACCTTTTTTTGGTACAATTCATTTACCTATAATGTCTTCTTTCATTTTCGATCCAAAGAGAGTAAGATCTAATGCTCACCCCACGTCAGAACGAGCGCACTGCCATCCATCAACATTCTGTTATTGATTAGGCTGAATGCAAAAGAAATCACTATCTAATAACGTCAACATTGATAAATTAAATCTGTAATGCAATAATATCTAATGAATAAAAAACGCCATCGCTGCAGGATACCTTTAAAATATGCTATATATTCCTTATTTACTATTTTAATTTCATTCGAAAAACAGCTATTTAGTTGCTTAACAAATTTCAAATTATACGATATTTATAAAGATCTAGATTTAAAATGTATCAATGACGACTGAGAATTTTCCACTTATTGAATTTAGAATAAAACCAGCATTCAATGGCTACAGAGAAGTTATTAGTATCTGAAACCATTGAATATGTGGGGAGTAATATTAATTAAGGTTGTTAATGCATAAAATATTGGAATAAGTTCTATGGATCGCCTGCAAATTGTTGATATATAAATACCACTTTCAATGCATGTACGCACGCACGCACACCCGAACAAACAAAACAACTTAATGTTATAAATCGTTGATGAAGTTGATTTGCAATATCTGATTTATTTGATAAAAAAAGATGTATAAAGAAAAGGTCAATGTTTGCTGTTGATGACTATATTCAAATATACATGTGTTTTGGCTTATGATACTCATTCTTTGATTTTAAACGCACATATATACTTAGTTTGAATGATCTTTAAAACAAAAGTATCATAAAAAGCCTAGTATTGCAATACCCCCAGGATCGGTTCGATCTGCATTTGTGGGAGAAAAAGAGAAAAAAATATATATAAAAGCTAACATTCATTCAGACGCATATTTTTGTGGAAGATATATTACAGTCTGATGAGATTTTGTCAATACTTCAAAATATACTCCAACATGGCAATAAAGTACAAGCACAGGAATCATTACTTCATAAGTTCTAAGATCACATGACGGTTTTGTTGTTAGATGCATATGTTACAGTGTCTCAACTCACAAAAGACATGTCGACTGTGTATTCCTATTATTTACACAGGTTCTAGATTGTCAGATGATACAGGCACATTAGAAGATGATTTCAAAACGGTTTTCTTCGCCTATATAGTCAATAATGTTTTAAAGTTTGTTGCATTGTACTTGAACTTATATGAAATTATAACTTACATCGGGTTTCTATCCATTTCAAATGTCCTAATATACGTCAATCTTCTGTCATATACATTTGACAGAAGGTTGCATGTTTATATTCATTTTACATGCAGCCCAACTGATTATTGTTAATACGCCACAGATTTAACTGCAATTTGAAAAACTCACTACAATTTCCATTTCCGCCGCATAATAATTTTTACACAAGATAAAAAAAAACTAATATACATGATTGCATTTTAAGGTTGTGTCGGTCATTTGTATAAAGCAATGGTTAACTATAGTGATCAGATATACCGCCTTCATTCATTCATAAGTAATACACGTAAATACTTCTATCTTGATTAAAGATAAACAAAAGTACAATACAGATAAACTCCAAGTTTATCATTACACGATGTTTTTGTCATAATATATAGAAATATCTAGCTCTTTTCATCTTCTTCGTAAACGGACAACTTCAGTTAAAAAAAAATACATTGACTGCATGCAAATCTATTTTTTAAATTAAATTTATACATAGTTTACCTTGAGAAATTAGAAGCATTCATATTTCATTCAAGTTCAAATGCAGCCCCATTTTTCGCAACAATCAAAGCATAGGGTCATGCGGCTTTTTTTTTTTAGGGGGGGGGGGGGCATTTACATGGCCTTGTCAATAAATCAATAAATATTTACTTTTTTTTTATTATTATTTAAGTTACCCCAGTTTTGATCCATCTATCAAAAATAGTTATTAAAACCTTAACCTACCAGTCAATTGAAGCACATGAATTCAGTGTCCCATTATTGGGCGATCCTTGATGACGTATAATTATTTACAATATTAGTCCCCTAAAGAGCAAATTAAAAGAGTTAAAGTAGCTAAAATACTTTTAACATTTTTCTAAGCTGGTATATATAAAAGAAATCTCGACCGCTGCCTGTCTACATAAATCGAAAAAAAATGACAACTACTAACAATAGGAAGACAATGAACACAATATACCACAATAAATTTGAGAATGGAAATGGGGAATGTGTCAAAGAGACAACAACCCGACCATAGAACAGACAACAACAGAAGGTCACCAACAGGTCTTCAATGCAGCGAGAAACTCCCGCACCCGGATGCGTCCTTCAGCTGGTCCCAAACAAATATATACTAGTTCAGTGATTAATGAACGCCATACTAAACTCTAAATTGTACACAAATACTTTGTAGGTCTAATTCGACACGCGTGTATACTTTATAGAACGAGTCGACATGTCTGCACGTTTTGTGATGTCAACACCTGATACAAAAGGTTTCCTTATCACGGACAGTCCAGAATACATCACAATTTGATCTCCAGTATAGATTTCGTGTGTGTGTTCTTCTGATACTCTAGATAAAGATAGCTATGTCTATGATCTGTTTGATATGTTATAAGATCACGACTTCATCTGTGTGCATTAATAAAAAACCTTGACGTCCGTTAACTAATTATACTACCTATCGTATATTACAAGAACACTTATGAAGTGCTCAGTAGCACTTTCAATGAGTTTCTTTCACACAAAATTAGTAACAATGCATTTTTAAGCAAAACTATAAATTCATTCATTTTAAGTGGTTTGAAATGATTGCAATATTTGTACTGTACTAATAATAAATTTACAAAAATCTGAGGGTCGTCATGACAGAACAAAACACATCAATGTCGGATTTCTGCTTTCGTACAAGCACTTTTACTACGAAAAGATTTTTGTCCACTTTAAATACCACTTGATAAGGACCCAGTAAAAAGGAAGTGTTATTGTTTGACGAATTTTTACACCCATTCTCTCTTTAAATGACTTTAGTTAACTTTATCTAATAGTTCATAAGTATTTCTCGTTGCTTGTTTTTATATATAGATTATACCGTTGATTTTCCCGTTTGAATGTTTTTTCACTAGTATTTTCTAGGGCCCTTTATAGCTTGCTGTTCGGTGTGAGCCGTGTTGAAGACCGTACTTTAGCCTATAATGGTTTACTTTTATAAATTGTGACTTGGATGAAGAGTTGTCTCACTGGCACCCATACCACATCTTCCTATATCTAATGACCGGACGTGAATATGTACTTATACATCTCAAACAGACAATTGGTTGTCAAATTTGTTGTAAAGACAGATTTGTTGTCGCTTATGGGTCAGTTTTTCATTCAATGACATTGACAGTATTCGGTGTACATTAGAATAGAGTTTTTATAAAAAAATATTTACCAAAATAAAAATCTTACCAAATAGGCCAACTTTTGGTAAATAATTTCCATAGCGTATACAACAATGAATTAAAAGTTAAAAAAAAAAAAAAAAAAACGCTTGATGCATCAAGCATTATGAAATGTAAATTTTCTGCAATGTATCAAATATATAATGCGTTTAAAAACTCGGTGAAGGTGAATGTCTTGTATTCAGTCAGGTCAGATGTTCCATGAGTTTCATGCGATAAGATATAATGAGCATTTTTTTTTATAAAATCCAAATAAAACAATTTTACTGCACCAGATGCACAAATCGATTAATTATGACTTCGGTAATGGCCTGGTTAATATTTTCCTAATACAAACACTGAAGAGTTGTAATTACACAATAAAGGAACCAAAGTATAGCCAAACCAGGGCAAGGAATCAAAATACATAAGGGAGATACATCCTTAATTTCAACTGACTTCTCATGTTCTAGATAGAAGTTTATTCTATATAACTCAAAGTACAGTATATACTATATGTAGCTGGGCGTTTGCTAGATTAAGGGCGAAAAAACATTTTGCATCTAGAAACACCAAAAATAATTTCAACTATCAAAATTCAATGCATGGATCACTAGGATAGATAAGAGGAAGGTTGTCTATAAACCAATGCTAATTCATGAGATATAACTTTGTTTATACAATGCGGGAGATATTATTACAACACTGCACAAAATATAAAATGGAACAGTAAATGATTGCAATCGATTGTATGTATTCTTGTCTATCACTGAGAACCGGGGACTGACCTCTGGGGTTCTATTTTGGTGAACTTGTGTTGTTAGGGTTGTTATCTCATCGACGTTTATCTTGTTACAAATTTATTAAATAGAATATATAGCATTTGTATCTACAAATATAGACAAACACGACCTCTTTTAGATAGATAGATGATATGTATCAGTATTGCAAATCTGGGTCATAAGATAAAAATTATAAACGCCAGAATGACCATCAACATAATAATTCTAATTTGTTAATCAGTCTAGCAAAGAGCTCTATGTATGAAAAGATGTTTCTACTTAAGCATTTCGATGTTTTGATAGAACGATAAACCATGGTAAGGAGCACAATAATGATTATAAGATCGTGTGTTTTACAGATGTTCTGTGGGTTAAGTTGCTCGTACTTTCCATCCTACAGAATAAGCGATAATCCATGTATTATTAAAAATGATACAAAAACTAAAATAATGGGGGAAACGTACTTGTATAAACCTAAATTGAATTACATAGAAACAGACGTCCTGAACTGAACTTAAAAAATTTTGCTGTTATCAAAATACATAATAACTTCAGAGTGAGTATAGCTTAAGCACAGAAGTAATTTATACTTGGTTTATGGTAGCAAAACGTCCAAGAGCCTCTTCGAAGCACTAATATTCTCCAAATAAAAACGTGAACATTGCTTTACTTCGCATAGTCTGTATCCAAAGACTTCATTTACTTCTCCAAATAAATAGCCTTATGAGAACGATTTCCACGTATTGAGCTTCTGTCTTATTATGCAGGATATATAAATACTCGGCCACGTTTTGTCGAAATGGGGACATTAAACCAAAAACCTCGTTTAGGGAAAGTGCATAGGTCTCTACAGGTTAAAGATTACTTTCATCTATATATCTAGGCACAACCAACACAGTCTAGTATTCAAGTGGGAGTAAAAATAAAATCCCGCAATTCTTCGTCGAATGGACCTATTTGATTTATTACTCTTTTGTTCTCGTACAGCCTAAAGAATGAAATATTAGCATATGTAGGTTTATTAGACAGTAATTGGATAGTATAGTATCACTAAAAGTATTTCGTACAGTACCAGCACTAATATTTAGTTTTATAGCATTGATGAAGCCTGAAGTAGCAATTTGTAACTCATATGATAGAGCTGCTATGTTAGACGGCATATAAGGCTGATTGACTCTCTTCACACTTTAAAATTGTTGGATGTGTATATGATTTTGCCTCTTGTAATGATTATTTTCTCAAAATCTTACATTACATAAATAGGTTGAACAAAAAACCTACAGTAAAACTGTTTAGAAAAACAAATAAACAAAACATTATACTGACATTCATCTTCATAAAGCTTGTGAATGTCAATTTGCAATCCTTAAGTGTAACTGTGCTAATTTCTTCCTGTCAGAATAGCGCGGTATCTGATCAATGGAGTAACCCTACCATCAGAGATGAATTAGAGAACAAGTAACTGTAGATGGGTATTTATTAATTTGTTTTGTTAGCTTTGGACCATTTGTTTTTCATTTAAGAAAATTTCATTCATTAGTTATTATATTCATGAAAGTTTCAAATTAAAGTAATATTTTAATCCGTTTTTCCAACCGTTATCAATACAAGAACTTATGTCTTACATTAATGTTATAGGAAGTTCGTTATAATAAGTTTTAAAATAACAAGATTTTTTATAAACTATAAATAATTTATAGCATATGAATAATGAAACTTAAAAAGCAAAACGAAACTATAGGTCATTGTCCTCATTTTTCAGATATAAGCCATCGGAGATCATCGAAAATTTGTCGGGAAATGATTTTCTATAGATTTTTCATAATTTAACATTGGCACATTTTCTCTTTCAAAATCCATTAAAAAAATAACAAGGATTTGATGAAATGTTCAAAAATGTTTTTTTAACTTTATGATAATAAATTTATATGAAAAGAAATGAAGGGGTTAGCATTCAAAATTTTAAATGACACAACATAAAACCAGAGAATTCTGAATACCTAACAAAAAGTCAAAACCAATAGCATGAAACATCCTTAAACAAACTTGAAGCATTGTTTGGTAATGATCTCTTTGTGGTTTCAATGCCAGTAAAAAAGACCGTTGAAAAGATGAAACGTGTAACACAAAAGTAATTTTTGTATAGGATCATAGCTTTAGTTTAAAATCTTGGTCAAATAGATTTTACGTATAGTTGCACTTTAGAAGGCGTTAAGTAAATGAAAAATGTTAGAACTGTGCTTTTGGTCGATTGTATGTCCCTATAAAGGCAACAGTAGTATACCGATGTTCAAAACTCATAAATCGATAGAGAAAAAACAAATCCGGGTCACAAACTAAAGATTTACAGATCTTAATTTGCCAACAAAGTCTCCTTGAAATTCTTAAATATATTTTTTGCTAAATGTATTTGTTAGAATGTTTCGAGTGTAAGACATATATGCATACAAAATGTTATGTAACTAAACTACTTTGAAATAAATAAAAGATTTTAACACTTGTTTAAGCCAATATTAAATTATCCTTTTGTTATGTATAATTCTGCGGAGTTGGAACAAGTTACACCCTGGATCGCAGTTTCGTGCACTACATTTTTCCAAGTGAGAAATTGAAGAGTGCCTTATTATAATAGTTTAAGGTTGTAGTTTTTGTTTATCAATAACATATTCCTCAGAATAAAAGAATAGATTTATGTTTTATTTACCATGATTGTTCAAAACGAAAAATGTTTATTGACATATGTAAGTGTTATCTTTACCAAAAATACAGTCCGTTGGAAAACTCAATATGACATCCAAAATAATCTGCTTCAAATATCATCGACCATAATCATATTCATGGTAATTTGATTTCACATGGACAGTTGTCATGAATCCACACAGTCTACGAACAATAGCAACAATAGATGTGCAATTATTTCCTGTAAATAATGCAATCATTCATATTATGCTCAAAATAACGCGTCATTCGTTCTTTTGTAATGGTGTGTAGGAAGGAAGTGAAAACTAATTCATTTCATGTCTCCTATATTATGACATTTTCTTTCAGTGTTGTTTGGCTCTGTACAGGGACAAAAAGCTGTTCCTCGTGGTTAACCGTAGACCTTAATACGAGTACTGGACTATAACTATGTAGATTGAATTAACAAAACCATAGTAAAACAGCGGACTATACGGTATGGGTTTTCTCGATGTTGAAGGCCGTATAGTTGCTTACATCCACTTCATTTGAACTGTGATGGATTTGCTCATTGGCAATCGTAACACATCTCCTTATTTTTATCTTGACAAGTTGATAACTTTGGCCCCTTCGCAATAAAAAAGCAGACATAAAAATTTACGCTGTGATTTATAATGAATACATTTTCTACAGTATTTATCATGTATGTACAACAATGTCATTAATGTGCATACGAGCTACAGTCATAAGCAATGATAATTGTCTCTATCAAATCTTCAAGATGCAAGATTTCTACAAGAGTATAGGAATAAGTTATACCAGATTATATTGTTATTACAATTTCCAATCTCATTTTGTGACTAAACCCCTATGTTATTGTTACGTAATTAGTATACAATAGATTTACTCCGCAATCTTATTAAATAAACGGTAGACTGTATCGAAAATTTAAGATAACACATTGTTTTGAAATATTTAATAAAAAGAGATCTTCATAAATTTCGACGTCATAAACGTTTTTTTCTGGAATTACCTTTATCACGAACGGTCAAACCTAAAATAGCAAAATTTCTCTTATGTCAACATTGTATTAGGAAGTTTTAATTTGTAATGAAGGATTTTAGAAACAACTATTGTTAATCATGTCAATACCAAAACACAGACCACTGAGCTGATGATATCTCTATGAACTTACAGTCCACCAGCCATTGTGGAAAAAAACTGGAACAGAAATTCATCATCATGTATAAATCTTAGAATGCAATGGTGTGCTTCATTTACAATTTTTTCAATCCATTTTCATTTACACTCACATTTATTCTCTACAACAGGAATAAGCCGTTTTGATGTATATAGGTCGAGTTCAATAACAGTGTTGTTTTACAGATTTTCAGATTACAATTTTAGATAAAAAAACAACCTTTTATATAAGCAAATACTTTAACACTACTGACTTGTATAAATGTTAAATAAGTTGGAGAACCAAATAGTTGAGTGGAATACATACTATTCATTCTTAAAAACCAGGACATTTTCTGGGTACAATTGAAGGAGAAAAAAATCCTTGGTCTGTAAAGGAAAATAGGGAAATAGCATTGATATTATATGAAAAAAGAAAATCTAATACTGTCGAACAAGTGAGAGGTTCAGCGCTATAACACCAGGTTCTATCCACCATTTTAAACATATTAAGAAAATGTTGTACTAAGTCAGGAATATGACAGTTGTTATCCATTCGTTTGATGTGTTTGAGCTTTGGGTTTTGTCATTTCATTAGAGACTTTCCGTTTCGAATTTTCCTCGGAGTTCGGTATGTTTGTGACTTTACTTTATACTATAAAAAGAACGGAAATGCTATTCTTTTATTTGCTTGATTTTTAATAGAATTCGGACTTTTTCAAATAATTAGATACATTCAATTTCTTTTTAATTCAAGACATTATGATAGATTTTTTACATTAAAATTTTGCAACACTCAAATTATGCAGTTTGCAAGGTTACTTCAACGTTAAAAAACTCTAATCGGCAATATATTACAGAGATAACAAATACAAAATAATATTTTTTCCAATTGTAGAAAAATATGTAAATCTTTTTTTTCTTTTGCTGTTATGTAAAGAACAATCCACTTTAAAAAGTGGACCGCTGTCGTCAAACTTAAGAGTGAGATTATTTATTATGCTATCAATCATACTATTAAAACAGATGTCATGTTATTTCCATATTATGTCAACGAATTGTTTTAAAGAAAAGCAAATTTTTACAAATAATGAATAATAAAAAAATCATTACTAAAGTCCAGGACAAAGTAAGGACAAAATGTTTGAAATAATGCTCAAATTGATAAGTAAAAAAGTCATTACAAACGTACAGAACGAAGAAGGGCAAATGTTTGAAATAATGCTCAAATTGATAAGTAAAAAATCATTACAAAGGTACAGAGCAAGGTAAGGGGAAATGTCTAAAATAATGCTAACATTGATAAGTAATAAAAGAAAAATAATCTCTTACCTGTAGTAATGAATAGCAGCTTAATAATACAATTGTATGATTGAGAGTAGCCAGATAGATGGTTCCAATATGTGATAATTGTTCATCACTGCACAACAACGACTGATCGCCAATACTCTCACATTGATTTTACTCCGTCTTAGTTCATCAGTGTATTACAGCTCAAAAATGTTAATTACAACTAAATACCTGGACTTGAAAATACTCGCATCCTAATCTGTAAAAATCGAAATCAAAAACGCGTGAAAAATCTTAACTTCAAAATTATTGTGACTATAATTGATATCTAAATGAAATCTAAACACTTTCAAGTTATAATCACATGTAATTTATCATAGTTTTTCTCAATGTTATAAACCTGCGTTTTGGTCTGACCGTAACGGTTAATTATAGTTTATCTCAAACATACAAATACTAATGGGATTAAAGGTGAAAAGAAAGTGATTCTAAAATAAACTTTCTATACCTAAATTAAATTTTAAGCAAATAAATTTTATGGATAATTAGTAAGCACAATGTACTTTGAAAAGTATCGAATAAAAGTTTATTTAATCAGAAAGCAAATAAAACTTGTATAGAGTTTTTTTTTAAATATCTTATATTCTTGTACATGTGGATATAAACAGTACTTAAACGTTAAAATTATTGTGTAAATAATGAAATAGTTCTGTGCGTGACATGAACGAATGACAAATTGTTTTAGTGAATTATCTTTATTCTTGTAAGCACGTAGAATTGTAACAACATTATGATTTGTGACATAAGAGCATTATATAATACATACCAATGCTACATAGCAGTGATTTTGATCATACACTACTAAATTTTTACACTTTTTGTAATAGAGAGAGGCAATTTGAGCGAGGGTCGAAATATGGAACGAAATTAAACTACGTTGAGCATTTGGGGACTAGCAACCTTACTTCAGATTAAAGGTATATGAATGGACAGTCAAGTTCTGTAATAATATCATTTTTAGCATTGAATATTTGTAAAATTTGAGATGCTGTTTTTGAGAACTAGTTAGTAGACTATTTAGAAGTCATCAAATAGTCTTCTGATACCTTTTGAATCATTTTGCTTTCATCGATTAACTGTTGAATATATGATAGTCATAAGAAGCCAAGCGTAAATTGGTTAACTCCAGTTTAATCTTACATGTGACCGATATCCATATAAATATTCAAAAATCGTATTGCATATCTTTATATACTTTAAAATGAAATTAAAAAAAAGTAATTTATCACAAAACCAAATACAGACTCAAGACCTTTTATGATATCTTATAGTTAAAGTTAAACAATGAGATGATTTCAGTGTTCCCATTGTCAACTCTCCATTTTTAGTAATAGCAAACCCGCTTTTTGGCATTTAAATGTCTCAATTGATATGTCCTCCTAACGCAAAACTTCTCCAGTTGGGCTATGAGAAACAACGACTGAAATCGACACTGTTTAAGGAGGTAGATGTAGATTAAGGGAAATAACTCTTAAACTTCCGTTTGTGTCAACCATTTTCATAAATATATTCTAAGCTCCAAGGTTACATAGATTATTTCCAATCTGGTTCAGGTATAAATGCTTAAAATACATTGATGAAACTTGAATTTTACAAGCGTATAACTGACTTAAAGAGTTATCTCCCTGAACCAAGGTCTACCCCCTTAAGTATTACGACCACCACATCGTTAATGGTTTACTGATACGACGTGTTTGTGTCGTCTGATCTGCAAATTTGCCAATTCTGTCCAATTCCTATCATGAGTCTAGCAAGGCGGGTGATATATGCATAGTAGGAGACATTACTCTGTCGACGCACCAGGTCTCGCTCCGTTCGGAGTTGCCATTCCCTAAATTTTATTTTGGTTTGTATATTAAAAGAAAAGAAAGTATAATCACAAAAATACTGAACTCCGAGGAATATTCAAAACGGAAATTCCCTTATCAAATGGCTTAATCAAAAGCTCAAACACATCAAACGAATGGATAACAAAACTGTTTTTTTTCAAGATTTAAACATCGATAAACTACTGTTGCCACTGTGACTGTTGCCAATATGACAGTTGCCACTGTGACTGTTGTCAATATAACAGTTGCCATTGTGACTGTTGCTAATATGACAGTTTCCACTGTAACTACTGCCTTTTATACACATAGATAAAGTCAACTATTATATAGTATATCACTGTTCTATAGTCATAAATCGATTAAGCAAAATCAAATCCGGATTACAAACTAAAACGCAAATATGCAAAATAAAAATCCATAGTTAAAGTGCACTCATTATGAAAAAAACAAAACAATCGTCAATCTTTCACCAAATATTGACACTCTTTTAATAAAAATCTATCTTTTAGGCGTAGATGGTAAAGCAGCAGTTCAAACAATAAAGAAACTGACCCTTTCGAAAAAGCGGTGTTCATCTCAAGTTTCAATAGTAAGGTTCATCTTTCATTATCTTGTTTTCTGTGTAATATATTTGGTCTGTTACTAACTATTTTATCTTTTTCGTTTGACCATGGTTTGATTCGCTTCAACTTGTGGTTTTTATTGCAATTTTGGTATCACGCACCCTCTAATTAAACCAAATTGCAAATTCTTAAACCTTATTTGAATATTTCTAAAAAGGAATTAAGCTCCAAAACCAAAGTGCAAGTATCGTCAGTGACATCTTCAATAAAATACAAGCGTAACCAATGATTATTTCCTTTAGTTTGAAAATATATGAGCCTACATTTTGCAATTTTCATCTTTTGTAAGTTGAAAACACAACATTGCAATGGCTTGCGCCAACACATTTACAACGATTGGCATCACTGGTTGCAAGAACATTCGTTTTGTTAAGTTTGAAGAAAGCAAAATTTAAGGTGTCTAGGAGAGTACAATGTTAGAAAAAAACAAACCGATTAACTAGTAATATCAATTATCGTAAAAAGGATCGATGATACACAAACGAATTGACAGTTTTCAATGGCTATCAGAAATTGCTAACTGAAATGAAATAGTTAATCAAATCGTTTACGATTATACCCACTACTACATTGAAATGAATAACATACTTTATTCTATATCCCACGAAAAAGACATAATTCTATGTGGCAAATATAGAGACAGACATCAGGTTCATTGGACATCTACGAAGCACATTACGAGGCACTTAAAGCAATAAACCTCGTCATTCATCAATAACACTATATAATATAAATAAAACGTATTTATTGCTTATGTTTTTACTGAATGTCTTAGTTAGATAAAAAGACAAACCGATATAATTCATTAAATTATCGGAGGTCGTATTAATGTGTGCTTTACATGATGAACAAATGGTCAATACTAAATCAATATAGTCCAGTTTTCAATGCAGTGGACACCATATAACTAGTTGTTTTTCTATTCCAATTCCCATATTTATCTGTCACATATAATGATTTTTTTGTCAGGAAAAATTATATAATGAAATCAAAAATGTTAAAAATGTAGGGAGAGGGACTTTGATACCCCCCTTCTAGATTTAGATAAAGGGTTACTTAACTATAGGGCGCAATTTAGTCAAAATCATTGTATTCTAGAAACTCCGGAAAATTTCAGGACCTCCATAAATCGAATTCATGATCAGATTTAAAAATCATTTTAACTTCCATCGTCCATAATTCAATTTCGCTTCATACTAGACGTTATCTGAAATGGCATTTTAGCAACAAAAAAAGGGATTTCTATATGAACAGACAAAGATTATAACTTCAAAAGAAACATAAATGTCATAACATAAATGGTTGGGTTTATATCACATCATATATGTAGACATTACAAATAACGGGTTCTTATCTGTAGTTTTGAAGTAGATCTGGTTCAACATGAAAGTACCAAAAGTGCTGGCGTTTATTCATAATCTAAAGGCAGTGGCTATTCGTCCGGCTAGCATTCGTCCGGCTAGCCGGACAAATAGTCAAAACATGTCTATTCATCCTGTAAGCCGGACAAATAACATTTTTATGGTATTTTGCTATTTGTCCTGCCAAAAATATAATGGTGAAGATATAACATCGTGATTAAGGAGAAATACGCTGAGTATAGTCATGAGAACTTTTGTTTAAAATCGTTTATCAACATCTATGCAGCAAATACACTTTTGAATTAGTTACAGATAGTCTTGGCCAAAAAATGTGCAAATAATTTCCTTTTATTCACCAAACAAATTAAAATGCAAATGTATATGCTACAAAGTATCTATACTATTAAACGAGAAGACCTCATTTTGTGTGTCGCTTCTCTTCCTTCCACGATTAATTAATCACCATGCCTCTGTGTTCTATAGGTAACATGCATAGTCACATTTGTCATCCATTCTTATTATTATTCAGATTGAGTTATTTTTGGAGAAAAACGACAAAAAAGGAGTCCGGATATTGATTCTGTCATCGGACTGACTTTTAGTCATAGATAAGAATTCCGGTTTATCACAACCAATCGTATTATAGATAACAAAAATCGAAAAATAAATAAGCCAATAAGAGCGTTCTCCATATCATTGTGTTTAGATCGCAAGAACCACAACTGTTATACCTCCTTAGAGAGTACAATTATTTTACGCGTTTTATCTACATGTAAAATACGATTATGCTACTTTAATATATAGATCCTCTCTGTATTTTGTCTACTGTTTTCTTTGAAATGTTTACTATTTAAGGGGTCATACCAGTTGCATATATATTAAAATAAATAATACATTTGGAAACAAGAATGTGTCCATAGTATACAGATGCCACCTCGGCACTATATTTCCTAAGTTTCGGGTTGATTGGACTTCAACTTAATCAAAAACTACCTCGACCAAAAACTTTAACCTGAAGCGGGACAGACGGACGGACGTCACGAACGAACGAACGAACGCACGGATGTACAGACTAGAAAACATAATGCACATAAATGGGACATAGAAATTTATTGTTGAAAGTGAAAGTAGTGATTTGGCAAAAATGAAATTAGGGCAGAGACTAGAGGGAGGCAGGACCTTTTTCGGGACTTCGGGATCGGGTGTTTTTAAGCTCGGGATCTGGGGATTGATTAATACGGGATCCGGGAATATATTTTTCGATTTCGGTATTTCGGGATATGAATTTCTTTAAATTCTGCATCTCGGGATTTCATGTTTTTAAGACCGGGATTTCGGGATCAGGACCCCTCCGACCACCCCTCAAATTAGCCTTAGTCGGTCTTAGTCATTTATACAAGATTCATATCCTACCATTGGCATGTTAATAAGGCTATCAAAAGAAAAAAGCACTGATGGATCCGATTGTCCTAGAAGCATACATTATAGACTAATAATGGTCTATGTATAAGTAGTTACATTTATTTTATGTTTGAAGCGGTGCAAATTTTTTGATTTAATTTGACTTTTACCAAAAGATGCATTGTAGCAACGGAGAAGAATAATTGTGGTATGAGGCCAGAAACACGAAAATAGTTGAATTTAACAGAAAGGAAACAAATATCGGACTTTGGAAAAAGGGAGAGGGCTTTTGATACCTTTTCTGAAATTATACATGATACATAATTATCTTTTACAAACATCATCCTACAACAGTTAACAAGCTGTATGCCCGCGATTTCGCGGGTGTGTTCTAGTATATTTTATTCAGACATTTTTATTCTTCAGGAGTTTTGGGGAGGGCAAACACGACTCATTTTGTTTTTTATTTGTTCTACCTATGAATTTCATGTAAGGTAAAGAGTCTGACCACTGATTATTGGCTTCAATAGACATCTATGATTCCGAAAGAAGATTCTGAATTTATTGTTTCCTTGAATATAAAAAAGAAGATGTGGTATGATTGCAAATGAGACAACTCTCCACAAGGGAAATTTGTTTCAAATCTGGTCGTTTAAAATGTTTGGGTTTTTAAACTCATAGGAAATAAGAGAGAACGGTAGGCACGTGTAACCTTCCCCAAAAGTAAGATTGAGTTTACTGTGATAGCGATAATTTGTGTAAATTATGCATCTTCATTTGGAACTAGTTAAAAAGTGAATTCTTCATAAATTTGATACTTTTGAACTTTCACTGACAAACTGTTTGGTCATAAATTGTCATTATATTGTGAAACTATTCAGTATTTTGTCGTAATGACGTTACGCACAGTATTGGTGAACCCTACTAGTTCCGCGTTTTTTCTTCCTAATTTGAGCATGTCTTTTCGATGGCGTCAACTTAGGCAGTATCCTTCATCATAAATTAGTTCAATCGAAAATACCTCCTTATTTCAAAGACCAGTCTGTACCAATCATTTCTTATACCTATACCAAACCTATTGCAACTAAAATTTTCAATTACAAACACGTTTTGCAGGATCTCGATATTGACAACTTCAAGTCTAAACCTCCTGATTGCACTTGTGCTAGTTTCCAATTCACATATAATCCTGCTGGCCACGTTATTACTGGTGACCTCAACATTGTTAATAACACTTCTATACGAAATGTGTTATCGAAAGGTCCGAAATATCGTGAGCCTAAATCCATCAATTGGAAATACAACTTTAAAATTTTGATGGACTCAGTTGAGGATTATGCCAGGCAATGGGCTAAGCGCGAGAAGGAAGACGTAGACACTCTTTCCGAATGGATTAAGGCAGTGAGGTCGTTGATACAAATCAGAATTAAGAAACTGGATGGGTCTATCAATGCCCATGCTACGTCAATCTTTAAAGACCCAAATGTTGCGAAGCATCTTTCCTACCTCCATGACAAATATGTTGTTGTCCCCGCAGATAAATCCCCAAACAACATCGTTTTTGTGTGTAAAACTCATTACATTAACTGCTTGATAAACGAATTAGGTATTGACAATTCACTTGGAAACTCAACATATACCCTCACGACACTTACCAAAGAGGAAATCCTGGATAATCATAGGTCTGTTCTGTGTTCCTTTTGGAATTTCAACCAAAGATGAAGAACTGGATCTGCCATCACTATATTGGATACCTAAACTACATACGTGTCCTTACAAACAACGGTATATTGCTGGGTCTTCCAAGTGCTCTACGAAACCTCTTTCGAAATTATTAACATCTATTTTATCAGCAATCAAAGACGGGCTTCAAAGTTATTGTGAAACTGCCTATTCTAGAGGGGGCGTGAATCAGATATGGATACTCAAAAATTCCAAAGATCTTTTAGAGTACATACAATCTAACTCTCTTTCATCGTGTAACAGTATTAAAACATTTGACTTTTCTACTCTTTACACTAGTATTCCACATTCCAAACTAAAAGACAAATTGAAAGAGTTGGTATTGCTTTGCTTCGTAAAAAAGAATGGCCAACGTAGATACAAGTATCTTGTCTTAGGGAGGGATAAATCCTACTTTGTAAAGGATCACTCTGATTCGAACAAAAAATTCTCTGAAACTGATATTATCAAGATGCTTGATTTCTTGATTGACAACATATTTGTTACGTTCGGAGGACGTGTTTTTCAACAGACTGTCGACATTCCAATGGGAACAAAATGTGCCCCTCTACTTGCCGACTTGTTTCTTTATTATTATGAGGCTGACTTCATGCAGGAACTTCTTAGGAAGAAAGATAAGAAGTTATCAATATCCTTTAACTCTACTTTTCGCTACAAAGATGATGTTCTTTCACTAAATAATTCAAAATTTGGGGACTATGTGGAACGCATCTATCCAATCGAACAAGAGATAAAGGACACTACAGATACAGTTAAGTCGGCCTCATATCTTGACTTACATCTAGAAATTGACAATGAGGGTCGGTTGAAAACAAAACTTTACGACAAAAGAGATGATTTCAGCTTTCCAATTGTGAACTTTCCATTTCTAAGTAGCAACATTCCAGCAGCACCTGCATACGGGGTATATATCTCCCAACTGATACGATATTCCCGTGCTTGCATTTCCTATCATGATTTTCTTGATAGAGGGTTGCTGCTCACAAGGAAGCTATTAAACCAAGAGTTCCAAATGGTGAAGTTGAAATCATCCCTTCGTAAATTTTACGGACGCCATCACGAGTTGGTTGACCGTTATGGAATAACCGTTTCACAAATGATATCGGATATGTTCCTTACGTCGTAACTACAATCCCCTTCCCTTTCATAAATGTGACCTACCGAATTAGACTATTTACCGGATGTGTTATCACATAAGCAACACGACGGGTGCCACATGAGGAGCAGGATCTGCTTACCCTTCCGGAGCACCTGAGGTCACCCCTAGTTTTTTGGTGGGGTTCGTGTTGTTTATTCTTTAGTTTTCTATGTTGTGTCGTGTGTGCTGTTGTTTGTTTGTCCTTTTCATTTTTAGCCATGGCGTTGTCAGTTTGTTTTAGATTTATGAGTTTGACTGTCCCTATGGTATCTTTCGTCCCTCTTTTAGAATAAATGAAAACTGGTATGATATGTAATGCCTAAAAGACTATAGTTTTATAGTAATATCTTTGAAATAATAAAATTATAACAAAATTAAATCAAATAACCCTAAAGGGAAAAAAACGTCAAAAAATATGAGCGTAATAGTGGAAGATATTAGCAAGCAAAATCAAGGGAATTGTGCAAATGATGATACAAGCATGAAAATTAGCACGAAGCATCATTATTATATCCTTTTTAAGAAAAAACTGCTGGCCATAAGAAAATTTCATTTTTTCAAGATGGCCAAAACCTTTTCTAAAATGGCTGATTTTTTTTAGATTGAAATACTTATTTTTCTGGAAAACGTTTTCTTTGACCGTCTCTGAGTAAAAAATACTACCAGGTTTGATGGATACCTTCTAAACATGTGACGTTTGTACTAGAAAAAAATATTTGACATGTTCTTGGTTTGCGCATGGGTTAAAATGTTAAATTCACACACACACATTTGAATTATATAATTACATGCTTAGAGCTTTTGAATTTCTAATGATGTTATGAATTTGTTTGATAACATTTTTTAAGGTTATGATACACATGCGTTTAACAATTTCGCGCATGCGCAAACTATTTATTAATAAAGAACGAATTACACGCACTGCAAGGGCACAATGATGGAAATCGTAGTTCATCTAACAGATGAGGATTTGAATATCTTAAACATATCTTGATCGTCATTCATTCCTCTAGGCATCTAGTATCTATTCGAGTATGAAGTGTTGCTTTTGATGCCACTGTTTGGAAAAAAACGCCCTTTCAGTTGTAATGATCAAGCATTCGATGGATAAGATGAAAAAGGTGGTTAATTTTCTAAATATCGGGCAAACAGTTGGAAAGGCCAGACTTGTACGAAGAACATACGTTTATCGTCATCTTTGGTGGATTGTACATTAAAATGGCTTGTTTTGCGTATTCAATTATAATCTTGGTGCCTTTGGTGACTATTTTACAACACTGGGTCGATGCCACTGCTGGTGGACGTTTCGTCCCCGGGGGTATCACCAGCTCAGTAGTCAGCACTTCAGTGTTGACATGAACATCAATTAAACAGTCATTTAAATAAATTTCCTGTTTACAAAACTTTGATTTTTGCGCAAAAATAAAGTATTTTCTTATCCCAGGAGTAAATTACCTTAGCCGTATTTGGCACAACTTTTTGGAATCTTGGTTCCTCAATGCTCTTTAACTTTGTACTTGTTTAACTTCTATGGCTGGTTTATATGAGCCTCACTGATTAGTCTTAAGTAGACGAAACGCGCGTCTGGCATATAAAAATATAATGCTGGTGCCTTTGGTGACTATTTTAAAATTCTGAGTGATATATTGCTATACACCTAGAATAGCAGATGCTTTTCATGTATGTTCAAATGTAATTAGGAATAGACACGCGCATCAGATAACTTCATATGTGGTTTGCTTGAATTGACAATGCCAGCCGTTATGAAAGCATTAACACAGAACATATAGTTCATGACTCTGTGACGTTCAAGTATGACTGGGATCAACGGGTGTAAGGAAAGCGAGTCATATCGACCATAGTTTATTTCTGGCGTTCAATTATGAATAAAGAACTTCATGCTCCTTCGGTAGTACGCTCATTTCACGAGTCAGATATCGTAATTTACAAACAGTCCATATCAAGCATGATACCAATGTTGGTCTTGATCGTGTAAATCATGCTCGATGTTACTCATCTACATCCAAGATATGGCTTCCCTTCAACAACATCACCCACACGTGGCTATGAAATTTGCAAATGGTAATTTTTACTGTACGTAAGACAAGCAAGTTGATTTCTTTAATTACAATTAATCAGACACAAACACAGAATAATAAGTCGTGAACGGCGATGTTGGTACCATACGTTTTATCGAAGATCCCTTCGAGACGAAAGATTGTAGCTGGACCAGAAGTCAGTAGACTGGTAGATGAATTTGAAAGATTTAGTGGTTTGAGTCATTCTACAACAGAAGAACGACGTCATGAAGACTCTACGAAAAACTTTAAAGGCTTTCTAAAGTGATGAACAAGTTTTATAATCCATTTCTAGAAGGGTTGTCAGATTTGTACAAAATTTACTCTTTTAAGGAAATTGTTGATTCAGAAGTAGGTAAGATATGTATTTAAACTCCAAGATATTGGGCCCAAACAGCACGATCTTTTGAAGCAAATGCGAAACGAAGGAGAATCTGCTTTTTTAACCAGATGAAAAAGAACATTTCCATATCAGAGCCGTAAAATGAAATTTGACACTTCTTTTTCAAAAAACAAAGCTAGAGAACATGAACACTGATTGCGATCTCTTTTCAAGATTTTTCATTTCTTCTTTAGTCATTAAAACCAAACTGCTCCTCCGTCTATGTGTCAGGATGTGGTATTAAATCACAGCAAATTGGTATACTTTAAACATTCTGCGATTAGCCATCAACTGATCCAAATTCTGACGCATTTATCGTTGGTGGGGCAGCAATGGTTAATTTATTGCCACCACTTGGGGCAAACATATTTGATGATTATGTAAAGGATATCATACTGCCTTACATAAATCTTCCTTCGATAAGTATCCAAGAGAAGACATTGATTTGTTGTTCACTAAATAAATTATTTAAAGGCTGGGACAAAAACAAAAGGTATAGTACCGGTGCTAGACGGAAAGTTGTTGATTCTGGTAGAAAGCCAAGGGTTTGGAATAGTTTTCTCTGTGAAGATGATAACAAAACGGAATTATTCAAGTTTCTTGCCGACAAAATTGCTTCTTTAGAGACTAATGAAAATGTTTATGCTACTCAAGTTGAAAATGTACTTTGCAATTTCAATACGGATACTTCCCAGCTATCCCCTTGTAACCGTGAAAAAGCAGATACAAGAAAGATTGTCAATGATAAGCATACTGCTGAAAATGATTGTAAAAAGTAGTTTTAAGTAGTACAGATGTAACGGATTTCGTATGAAGACATATACATGGACATCATAGAAGTATTTGTTTGCATCATGTACGGAAACATCACCGTTTGCTGTTAAAATCGTTTGAAAGGAAGCAGCGGCCTTATTATGCTATTCCGCCTACCACAAAATCATTATGATGACCTGTGGTAGGCGGAATAGCATCATAAGGCCGCTGCTTCCTTGCAAACGATTTTAATCTTCTGGAGCACATCAAAGGAGAAGCATACATCAAGGTGGACATGTTTGGGCTCGTCTGGATTTATGCATTCGACAGGTCCATGTACCAAGACATGACCACAGGAGTTGGGTTAAAGAAAAAAAACCCCAAAAATGAAAGATAACTGGAAACCAAAATAGACTTCTTTGCTGGCCGCTGATCCTCATGTCATGATTTTTTTAAATGCGGATGCCAGAAATTCAGCTGTCTTGGTAACTGTAAATGCTACCTTTCAGGCGTTCCGTGTACATGTTTGTGTATTTGTAACTGTAAGATAACTATAAGATAAGCAACCTGTCTTTCTAAACAAACTACATATGCATTTGAACTTAAAACAAGAGCTGTCAAAATGACAGTAAACCGAATTCTTTAACATTTATTTGTGTTCTGGCATTTATCAATATTACAAGGACCAAAACTCCTAATAGGAAATTTTAAAAGGTTTGGTTGAACGGTTCATGAGTAAATGCACGGACACAAATTTTTTAAACTTTCAAGAACCGTAACTCCTGAACGGTAAAAGTCAAAATCGTCATTATTGAACTTGACCTCCATTTTGTTGTCAGTAACAACATATTAAAATTTTAAAAGGTTTGGTTGACTGGTTCATGAGTAAATTCACGGACACGACATTTTTTAAACTTTCAAGAACCGTAACTCCTGAACGGTGAAAGTAAAAATCGTCATTATTGAACTTGACCTCCGTTATGTTGTCAGTAACAACATATTAAAATTTTAAAAGGTTTGGTTGAACGGTTCATGAGTAAATGCACGGACACAACATTTTTCAAACTTTCAAGAACCGTAACTCCTGAACGGTAAAAGTCAAAATCGTCATTATTGAACTTGACCTCCATTTTGTTGTCAGTAACAACATATTAAAATTTTAAAAGATTTGGTTGAACGCTTCCGAAATGATGAGTAAATGCACGGACAACATTTGGGTGCTGCCCGCCCGCCCGGCCGCCCGCCGTACATCTCCAAATCAATAACCGACATTTTTGACACACAAATCCGGTTAAAGAGCAGTTCTTGCTCTTGTAGAGTTGATAGAAATGACAAAATTGACATTTTCCACATTTTGCCGCCATTTTTGGACCGGAAGTCACTCATTTTCTTCATGTAGGTATTGTTTTTTCGTACTTTCGGAACCCTTCTTTAAGTTTTATCAAAACTGACATTGGATTATACATTTTACACAGGTTTCTAATGACTTACGAAATGTAGCCAATTGGATATGACGCCATTTGCAAAATGAGCGGTGGCCATCTTGAAAAAATGAGAATTTTTTTTATGGCCAGCAGCTGAATTTTTTTAATTATCATTTTGTCCACCCATATACCAAATTTCATGCTTGTATCACGATTTGCACAATTACATGTATGTCCATAATATCTCCTACTAAAGGAATTACATAAATAATTACAGAAAAAGAATACGTGCTGATTTAACAAGTACACCAAAGAGTGACGAGGGAATCCCATTTTCTAACAGAATGGAGAAAGCGAGGTAAAAAAAAAATGAAAATAAAATAGAATGACATAAAACAAATTGTTAACAATTAAACAATTAAATATTCAAAACCTTAAGACTCATTCTTTTACCCGTGTACTGTGGGACTTAGACATCTATTACCGCATTTATTTGAATTGGGATTTGTGAAATAAAAATAACTACATGTACCAAATAAATGGATGAAATCTATCTTAAACCAAACCCGGACATTAAAGGTGTTCTGACAGTATGCCATTTCTTGAAATAAAAAAAAACAATGAAAATAAAGTAACTTTAAATAGTTTTTTTGTATAAAAAATTAGTATATCGAAGCTAGAAGCATTAACTAGTCCAAATACACATGAATGTAGATTAAGACAAGGGAAGAAATAGCTCCCCTTTTCATGGGAAGAGTTTTGTTATCAATAGACACAAGGATTCGTTTTTGCAGGTTATATATAAGGATAATCCTGATCACATACAAACCGAGCATTCCTTTTTTGTAACATATTTAAGCGGAAGTCAAACTTACGACAGCGGTACAGGCTACATTAATTTATTAATTTAAATCAGAACCCCCACAACCCCAATGCATTCTATAATTATAAATACAAAAAAGCTTCGTAAATGTCTCGTAAAAATCATCATGGGTTTATTCAAATGAAATGACCTGTCTTCTTTTTTTCCATGTCAATCAAAAAATTGAAACAAGCACTTCCAATAACTCCAAATAAACGAGCGGCAGTACTTTCTGCATACGTTGACTGTAATCGAATTTTAAAATCACCAGGAGTTAAAAAATTTCATGATTCGTTTGAAGAAAGCGTAGAAAAAATGGCGATTCGTAGTATATGTAAGATGTAATTACGTCGGTCAAACACAAGAAAAATGGAGAAGCTAAAGCTGCATTAAATATTCTAATTTCGTCTGTTAGCGGTGAAAATATATCCGATAGAAAGGAAGCAACGAAAAGTTTGGCAAATATATTAGTCGTAAATAGTAGAACTTTCAGAAAGGGGAAAAAAATAGAACCAAAGTCTTGCATTCAGAGCACTCGTCATTTCTTTACACGACTCGGAAAACCAGATCCGATGCCCTGACAGAACGAACCAAAAGAATTGTTCATGATTTCTGGCTTCAATCAAATGTCAGCAGACCAACAAATAACAAAAATGACATCAAACGAGTAAGAATTAGCCCCAATGTATATTCCTCTCATTCGTGTTATATTTTAGAAAAAACACAGACCGAAGTATTTCTTCAGTTCAAGAATGAATATCCTGATGAAATGATGGGACAAAGGGCGTTTGCAAAATGCAAGCCGTATTTTGTAAGAACAGCACAGTTTAAGGACAAAGTTACATGCTGTTGTCGACAGCATGTTGAGATGAGATCGCTTTTTAAATCATGTATGCAATTTCGTAAAAGATTACTGTCCAGGGAAGGAAGCAGTGAGGTAAAATTGTATGAATCTTTGAGTGAGCTTGTAGATGATACTTTATGTACTCGTTCAGCAAATACACATCAGCATAAGATATCGTGCTTAGATAGGCTGTGCTCTGAATGTGTTGTCTGTAGATTTTCAATGTTGCCAGGAGAATTAGATGAAAGTGATGTCCAAATTTCTTGGGAACGATACGAATACAAAAATGTTAAAGTTAAAGGTGATAAAATGATAAGGAAATTGGTTCTTTTAGAAAAAGTTCTTCCCCTGCTAAAATGTTTCAATACTTAAAAAAAATTTTAGAGACATTTCCTGCACATCAATTCCGTGCATACTGGCAATCTAAGCAAATGAAATCATTGGTTGAAAATCTTCCGATAGGTCATTGTGTGACAGTTCACGATTTTTCTGAGAATTATAAGTGTACTGAACAGAATGACATTCAATCCTCTTATTTTCAGAAATTAGAGGTTTCACTACATGTTACAATATTACATAGACATTCAGTTCTCGAATATGACGGAAAAGATAGCACCGCGGAAGAACCAAATATTGTCACTGAACAGTTTTTTGTAATAAGCCCAGACCAAAAACATGATCATCATTATACACATTGTGTGCAAAACTTGGTCTCGGAATATTTGAAATCTTATTAACTGTGAAATATCGGTAATGCATGAGTTTACTGATGGGTGTAGCTCACAATATAAAAACCGACATTGTATGGGAGATGTAAGTTATTCCTGCTCCGATTTTGGATATGCAAAGATTCTTCGAAACTTTTCGAAACATCTCATGCGCGTGGTCCACAAGATGCAGCAGGCGGGTTTATAAAGAAACAAGTTGATTTAGCAGTTATTCGTGGTACACATGTGATACAAAGTTCAAGCGACCTATTTGATTACGCGCAGAGTAATTTGTCCACCACGGCAGACTCTTCTAAATGTTCTCGACGAATTTTTCGATATGTAGACTCCGTTAATCGAGATCGGGATCGGAACTTTCTTCCCGTTAAAGAAAACCGAAAAATTTACCAAGTTCGATCATTCGATGACGGAGAGATTTTTGTAAGAAAATTATCTTGTTATTCTTGTCAAAGTTGTATTGTTGGAAATTATAGCACCTGTATGAACGATGCACAATTGGGAACATATAATAAAATAAAACTGGTGAAAGAATCGGAACATAATGACTCTGATGCCGATTCCGATAACGACGAAGGGGTTGATGACGAGACCAACATTTGTGACTTTGTTTCAAATGGAACAATTTTTGCAGTTAAGGCTGATGACACTGATTGTCCATATTATATTTTAAGAGCAAGCAAAGACCCAATAATTTTAAGAAAAACAGCTACCGAAAAATGGGGTGCCTCGTATCATCAGGGAAATAAAGTTATACATGGTTACTACTTTAACACTATTGATAATAACCCATTCAAATTGAAGTTATTAAAACGAATTCCGGCAATCGTTCCCGCACTTTCAGTTATATACATTTGTTCAGAGGTTGATATTGGTGATAATGGTCTAATCAATTTAAATGAGTCTCGGCATGGCCGAATTCTGCGGTGCTTAGACCACGAATAAAATGTATTTATAAATGATGTTTTTTTTTTGTCCATCGCCATTATGGAAATTTTCCTTTCAATCATTCAAATATTTATTAAACTTCAAACCTTCAACAATTAATATACTTAAACAACAACACGTACATACAAAATCTATAATTTGTAAACTGCAATTTTTATTGACTCACAGTAGACACAAAAGAAAAAAAAAACTTCAAAAGATTTAGATGCAAACGTTGACACAGGCTTCAATAACGTTTTCTCAACGTTCCGTCGATGAACGTTTTCTGACGTTACAAACGTAGCACCAATACTGTGCGCATAGTCTATCATTTTATTTGCAATATTTGTCCGTCAAAGTAATTTCATTATGATGTAACGATTTTTTCTTTATAAAGCTTTTTGTATTATAAGTAACAATTTAGTATCAAGTATTTTTTCACACAGTCAGAAATTTGTTTCAAGATAATTCTTTTTGTAAAATAATAGTTAAAGTCACAGCTTTACATAGTTCTAAATCTTTTTTACGTAAAGAATGATTAATCAGTGTATGTAAAGTGCGTATCCTAAAATATCATTTTCACTGTATATGCCACAAATTTCTGATGAAGAATGATAAATAAACAGACCATTTTATTTTTTTTTGATTTTTGAAGAAAATAAAGAAAATTAGTTAAAATGTATATGTTAAGAAATGCATAATACTAATAAAACAAAGTAAGAGATGCGAACGGGGTTTTATCGCGCCTAAAGCCATCCAGCTGTGAAACATATACCAAAATAGGTGAATATCTAGGACATTTCACGAACAGCTCGTGCAGGTGATTTATAACTAACAGGTAAGATGTTGTTGCAGAAAAAATATTCATTTCAACACAATTATTAAAGTTGTATAACGTAGAATAGGTTTTGTCATTCAGTTTCTTCATATTGAACTAAATTCCACTATGATGCTTTCTTTATGCTAGTCATGTTTGCTGTCGAATAATGATACTTTTCTTTCATTTTCACTGTAGAGCGATTCATTAATATTGTATATGCGCTGCATTTTCACTATATGATTTTTTTTTTTTTTTTATCTATTACAGCTTATTTTTTTTTTGTAGAGCAAGACTTTAGTTAGCTTGCTTGCTTTGGGTTTTTTTTATTGTACAATCATTATGATCACACCCAATTTAATTCAAATATTATAATTATATAAATACAGGTTAAACGGTGTCTTCCCGATTGTCCCACTTTTTGAAATTACAGGTAAAAAAGTAACGAAATTTTGTGGGACAATCGGGAATATGTTTGTGGGACAGTTGGGAAGTTTAAATGTGGGACAATTGGGAATTGTTTTGAGTTGTTGATTTGTGTGTCATTTGGTCTCTGGTGGAGAATTGTCTCATTGGCAATCATACCACATCTTCTTATTTTTTTATTGAAGTCTGATTCTTCTGTATATAGTTGGTAATGAGTCTTGTCGACAAAGACAAAAGGAATATTGGTAAAATAATCTTTAATAGTGATTATTTAAAAGACAAAACTGGTCAAAATCTAGACAACAGCTTCGTTATCAATAAAGAACGTTGTTGGTTCAGGTGATTTTTTAACAGTCTAATCAATAGCGCAGAGAATGTTGTTAACATGTCCTCTGAAATCCCTAGTAACATTGCAAAGGCACTAGTAGAAACATTTCTCCATCAATAATTTCATATATAGATGCTGGAACATATTAATTGACTGTTAGATATACTCAGTTCCCAGATAGAGGGTAGAATATAAATGAGTTTATAATTGCATGCATTATTTATTTATTTATTTAAAAACTTTACAAAGAAAATGTTATTAAAATTATGGTATTGACATTTGTTTTATAAATATTAAACGTAACATTGTAGATATATTTCATAAATCAGAGATATAATATTGGTTTTATATTAAAAGTGTTTTTATCTGGTGACTTTTTTTTATATACTTTTGTAAAATTAATATTTTATACCTTTATAAAATTAATATTTTATACTTTTCTAAAATTAATATTTTGTACTTTTATGAAATTAATATTTTGTACTTTTATGAAATTAATATTTTGTACTTTTATAAAATTATGATATTTTATACTTTTATAAAATTAATATTTTATGTGCAATAATAATTCTTGTTTATTTTGCAAAACAAACAAACAGTTACCTTGTTTATCTAAGAACATTTTACTTCATAAAATAATGTGGGACAATCAGAACTTTTTATGTGGGACAATCAGAACTCTAAAATTTTAAAAAGTGGGACAATCGGGAATAAACCGGTTAAACTATGCCTATACATATTGTTTAAAGATGTCAATCTTATTTACAAAGTTTGTGTAAACAATTATACAAACAAAGCAAGCAAGCCAACCAAAGTTTTGCTTTACATGCATTAGGAAATTGACTGTAAAACCTTAATTTAGCCGATTTGCTAAAACAATATATAAAGTAAGAGAAGGATTTGATAAAATTAAATTACGGAGGAAAGTTTGGTTTTAAAACACTCTAATTAATTCAATATAGAAATAACATTTCTTTCAAATGTATTCCATTTAATTTCTTATAAATCATATAGGGATCTTTATCCTTGTTTTTTTTATCCATTTCCATGACACTTCACCACTAATTACGTACATCTTGATTTAGATTGAATCGTTGGTTTTCCCGTTTAAAAGGTTTTACACTGGGGCCCTTTATAACTTGCTGTTCGATGTGAGCCAAGACTCCGTGTTGAAGACCGTATTTTGACGTATAATGGTCTACTTTTATAAATTGTGACTCGGATGGAGAGTTGTCTCTTTGTCACATATGACATCTTCTTATATCTATCTATGGCTCAAACCGAAACAAGACGGGATAAAAAGGGATAAAAAACACACTACTTCTTTAATATATTTATAATGGGCTTAATATGAGTCAGAACAGAGTAGAATAGTGGGTCGCATTGGGGTATAAGCGTGACGCGGGATTGCCGGTTTTTTGTAAGCGTGACACGTGAAAGTTAAATGATTGTGTCGTGAAAACGGGAAATGAAGTCTAGCGGGACACGGAAAATTACAAAAAATGAGAACTGCATAGTATAAGCCGGATACGGGAATCTGACAAAACAGTAAGCGGGATACGGGAATCTGACAAAACAGTAAGCGGGATCCGGGATCAGAACCCCCAATGAGACCCTACAATAAGATATTTATTTATCTTCATCCCTTTGTTACAGTCATTCCTTCAATAACAAATGTATCCCATGCATGCATTTTTATATTTTTGGTCCCTTTTTCAAGTTTGTGGGGTCCAAATTTATAGACAAAAGTCCTTATGGATATTTGGGGTTATTTGACATGCTGAATTTAACCGTGTATCTAGTTTGGGAATTTTTTGCCAAGTTACCGAAATAGCCCACGTAGAGGTCCAAAAGGTCTAAGATCATCAAAAATGAATTGTAGCATGCATGTCGTGTACAATTACCCAAATGTGCATGGTTTGACCTCTGCGGTAGTATCCACTCGCAGATCTAGAAATTTTCACAAGTAGTGGCCCACTGACTGCCTAAGAGGGAGCCCGCTCCAGTGATTCCCTATATAAGTAACCAAATGTTTTCCCAAAAAGGGGGGGAACTCCCTGTCCCCCCTAAATCCTCCTCTTGTATCGAGCTGTGCATTACGGATCACTTTTTTTGTATCAAGGGTGCTCTACGTCACGTACCAATGCAAACAAAAAAGTTCGGCCACACACCTTACATTTCATGTTTTAATGACTGTGGATAATTTATGTCACATGCCGTTTCACCTTATACAGTAAAAATCATGCAAGCAAATATCGAGTCAAGAACATTTATTCTACCAAAAACTATCTTTTTTCATAATACGTAAACAAATACAGTTTTCCCATGATCCTTTATTCTACAATAGACATACCCGCATATGACAGTGAAAATGAACTAGCTGGATTCGCACTTTATATACACTGATTAATCCTGTAGTCATTTCAATTACGGTGCTATTTAGCCTTAAGCTCAAACGACAGATTTTTAAGGTCTTTCCTCTCCGCGAGGAAAGACCTTATTGTTTTTCTAATGTTTTTAAGGTCTTTCTCCTACATGGGAAAGACCTTATTGTTTTTCTAATGTTTTTTTTTCTTCCAACATTTTTTTCACATGCCCTCCCCCCGTTTCTATTGAAGTCATCAAGACCAAATATTGACCATCGATAGATCTCATTATGAGGTATTACCAGATGAGGCTGTGTAGGATTTCATTATCCCCTTTGAGAGTTACATCCCCTTGAAGAATTTTTTTTATTTGCATTTTTCTTAAAAAGTATTAGAGATAGAATAGAATTGAAAATGGCAGCATGTACAAGAACAGATGGCAATGTTAATAAACATAAAAAAATTGTAGGTTATTTTCCCTGATAAGAAGTTATTTCCCTTGAAAAATTATACATTTTTGGAAAAATTATATTTCGTGAACTGGAAGTCGTAGAGACTTGGGACCTTCACCAATAATCTTTAATTTATGTGACCTTTAATATGCACCCAAGGTCAAAGGTCACCGAGTGCAAAAAAGAATTACGCTGCAATTTCAAGCTTACATATTAGGAAAACGATAAGGCTTTGCTGCATACATACAGCGTATAAAATGTTCCTCTCGACGAGCTCTACATTTTATATGATAAGTCCAAAAAAGTCCGACTGTCTGTACAAAAGTTACAACGGGATGATTCTTAAAAGTATAGTATTTTGTGTATATCTTTTAAAAGGTAGTAGATATCAACCTACTATAAACTCCAAAGATGATCAGTCATTCCAGACCTTCAATTTGAGGTCAATGTCAGGTCATGATGAAATTTCACCTTGACCTTCACAGTATACTATGACCTTGACCTTGTGATATTTGAAAGGTCAAGTGGTCTTGAGTTGAATGGTGGTAGTCCCATGTCTCTACGACTTCCGGTTCTTAAGTTTGGTATTGCATCATATATTTGATGATTAATTGTGACCTTGGTGAACTTTGAAATTGTCCCAATTCTTCTTCTATAATGTTGTCCTTTAACTGTAGATCATTTATCTGTTAACAGATTAGAGATATCTATTGTCGTTCTAGAGATAATTCAGTTTGAAGTTTTGCGAGCTGAGGCATGTATTTCTGAATCAACAATAGCTTACCACTTAAAAAGTAATATAAATTGAAGAGGTTAACATAGTTATATGTTTGACCAAATACCAAAAACATTCCATGGAAAAAAACATCAAAAATTCAATTTGAAATTTTCAAGTTTTGCATTGACTTTGTAAGTTTCATAACTTCTATTTATATAGTTGATATTGCATCATTATTTGCACTTTGTCAAATGGGGTCATCTGATATATCAAATTGAAGGTCTTAATAAACTCTATTTAAAAATGAAAATTTTAAACCCCCTTTTCATCCCAGAGGGACAGATGGGGTCATTTAGTGCAAACATTCAAATTTCTCAGATGGTAAGGTTGTCGCATATCAAATGAAAGAACATAAAGCGTACATTTCAAATTTCAAATTGACGTCTCCCAAAAATGGGTTGGATGGGGTTATTGAGTGCAAAAACAAAATTTCTTTTAAGATAGGGTTGTTGTATATCAAATGAAAGGTCATGATGTGTACATTTGAAATATCAAATTCCCGACCTCAAAAAATTAGTTGGATAGGGTTATTAAGTGCAAAAATCAAACTTTCTAGAACATAGAGTTGTTGCATATCAAATGAAAGTTCATCTACTCTATATTATTTATATCATAATTCCGATCTCAATAATGTAGGCGGATGAGGTCATTAAGTGTTAAAAGTGGAAAGTTTCAGAAGGTATGTTTGTCGTATATCAAACGAAAGGTCGTACAAGGCACATTACGAAAACATCACTTTTACAGGAAAGACCTTTCAATTGTTTTACAAACAATTGAGATACTAGTTCTTATATTCTTTTGTTAATCCTTATCGTATTATTTCATTGTCATTCGGTTATCTCGTTTCTGTTATTGTAACCATGTAAATTCTTGAATTAAATATGTTTTTTTGAAGTTCTAACAAAATATGTACTATATATGAACTGTTATTTTCTCTGTAGCTATGTTCTAGTTTATGAGAATAAATTCATTCATTCATTCAACTTCAGTGAGAGTCCGGCATTCGTACTGACAACATCCGCTCAATTTGTCCATGTGTATCAATTTGTAAAAGTACATCAACTTGTTCGTTTTGTAAAACTACATGTATTTCATCCTGAATCACTAAATTGTTAACTACTGCATATATATAGGACTTGTTCTACAAGTGGAGTTAAAGCGAGTATTCACAGTCAATTGACTAGATCCTTGTCTGCAATCGGTCGTGGGTTGCAGCTGGTTCTCAACTTCACATCAGTAGCCAGTCTCCCGATTACATTTAGGGACGACATCAAAAGTTCAATGTAGGATAAAAAACTTAATTCACATAGTTTTTTCGCTGACCCCCCTACCCCCCTTCTAAACTTAATTTGGAAAAATTGATTTACCTATATGGATATATGTAAAATCGATTTTAAATTAACAAAACTTGCAGCAATGTTGACCCACCACCCCCAAACTATTCGATTTAAGTTTTTTATCCTACATCGATCTTTTGATGTCGCCCCTTAGATCGAAAAATATAGAAACAAATGTTTATTAAGTTAAACAGAATAAAAAAAGGTGGGTTATCCCAACCCTGATACTAGTATCTTATTCAGGCCGATTCGATGTAAATCATTGAATGTTCATAGATAATCGTTGTAGAACTTAGAAATAATACATCCAAGCATATTTGATTTAGTCATTATCCGAACTATCCGAATGCATTTTGCCTCCATGGGGTAAATCAACAATTTCAGTTTGATGTCAGGCTTTATTCCTCTCAGTTTACATGTATACTATAAACGCTATTGTTCTGGAGTCACTAATAAATAAAAAAAAATGTTTTAAAGCAATCAAATTCTCTCTAGTTTTCTTTATGACATCTTTAAACATAAATCACCATCTCCAATTCTCAAAACATCCATTGCATACGCGCGTTTGTTATCCGACACCTCATCCGCCGGGACACTTTCAGCGCCACATGACACTTTTATTGGTATTAAAGATTTGCGCATCCGCAGATGGAAGGCCGGACAAATAGCATTTTTACGGTATTTTGCTATTTGTCCTGCCTAAAATATAATGGTGAAGATATAACATCGTGATTAAGGACACACCGATATCCAAACATACATATATAGGGTGACCTAATTCCCGACTTGAAGCACAGCTAACTAGTATTAAAATCCCTTTTAATTCAATTGTTTATAGAGGACACAGATTTCTGTATTATACTTTTTTGACCTGCAGTGGCTGTAATATCGAATTGTTCATCGGGACTGACCGAGGGACTGAAAAAAATGATTATCCAAAATTTGAAATGACGTATTTAAGATAAATCAAATGGATATCAAAAAAATCATAATAATAGAAACAAATAAATTATTTTATTCCGATTTATCATTGTCACTTCTTTACGGTTTCGAAGACATACTTAAAGATCACTTACTTTGTGTTTATAGAGGCAATTTTGAGGAAAGAGAGAGTTCATAGAAATAATTGTTAAATCATTGGCATACTGTTTGACTTGTGTTATTCATGGAAATCATCTGATAAGTGCCTTACGTAATTCAAGTAATGTTTCTAAGGTTTTATTTTGATAATTTGTTAAATACATCAATCTAAAATCAATAACACTATTAATATATTTGAATTATAATGATGAATGAGGATAAAACTTCTATCCAGAACTAATTTTGATATTTTCGATAACATGTAACCGATATGAGTAACGCAATTTGATTTAAGCACGTATCAACTTCAAAAATACATCGTAATTCAAAGTCTGAAAAAAATCAAGATAAAATCAAGGCGACATAGAAGAGAAGGGTTGACATGGGTAGTCCATTTCAATAATCCCTTTTTTGTTTGATTTTTTTTTTCTCACTTTTCACTTTTATCTTTTTTTTTACCCAGATTCCACTATTTATATCCTGCATTTCCACCTGTCTTATCCCTATATTCAACATCCGCACCCCTTTTTTAACCCCCTCTATCCAACATCCCAGAAGCGTGTCATTTCTGTAGAAGACTACATTCTGTTAATTTTCAGAACGAACATTACAGCAACTAGTGGCATATTTCAACATGATCTTGATACTGCCAGCTCAAAGAACTACAGTCTGACATAAAACGATATTTAAAAGTCATAAACTTTTTGAGATTGACTTGTTCGTTTTTAAATCGGATTTTGTCGTGACTATATTGGATAATGTAACAAAATACATCTGTGATTTACTGATAGTTTATTGAATAGGAAATAATATCGAGAAAATGATCGTTTAACTACCCCGAAAAACAAAATGGACGACTCCTGCTTTGATTTTTATTGCTATTTAGTCAGATGAAATGAGTCAACTAGATACCTTACAAATAAAGTTGATTTTTTTTTTTTTTTTTATATAAATCAAAAGACAAATAGCACTTTTTTTCTTATCAAATTAGCATTTATACATTTAAATAACGACAATGGAGTGTTCAGAATAAAAAGGTTAGTAAATGCACAAAAGGTGATTCTTAACGAATGTCTTGCAATTTTGATAAAATCGTTGAACTCAGAGGAGAATCCAATCGGAAAGTCCATAATCACATGGCAAACTCAAATGACAAAACACATAAAAAACGAATAGACAAGAACTGTCATATTCCTGACTTAGTACAGGCATTTTCAAATGTAGAAAATGGTGGATTGAACCTGGTTTTAAAGCGCTAAACCCCTCAATTTGCTGAGTCTCATCAAATTCCGTTATATTTACATGCGTGAACTAAACAGACATAATAAATAAAATAGTCAAAATTTGGGTACAGCAGTCATCATCGTGTAACAATTTTAAAAGGAACAATTTAACAGAACACAAACCACATCTATCAAACACATTCATTGATTCGCGTGTCTGACGTCAGGAAATTTTATACGTCACATAAATTTGTCGTTCAAAGTATATACAAACAATTTAAAAATTTCAAATGTGCAATGTTAGCATACAGGGCTAAAAATTCAAAGTATGTAAGAATTAATTTCAGAAATAGACCGAGATTTAAAATAGTCCAAAGTTATATAAAATTTATAAGAATCCTCAAATAGTTCATTCCACTACGCGATTGACGTATTGAATAATTTTGACTTTTGTGGTTTAACGTATTTTGTAATTCATAATACAAATATATCATAATGACATATAATAGAACAATATCATATTGACGGGATTTTTAAAAGTACAGAGTCACGTTATTAAGAACCAAAGAAACACAAAAAGTCGCATATACAAATCACAACAGTAAAAAATGAAAGATAATACAAACACATTGACGGGATGTTTAAGTATCGAGCCACGTTAATTGGGTATCACATAAAACAATCCAACAGTAAAAGTAATATAAAATCACGTATCAACGATCAATATTATCAAAGCTGGAATGCTAATATTTTAAAATGCTTGTGAAAAACTGTCTATCTATAAATGTTTCAAACTAGATTTTTGCTTGGAGAATTATTTACAATATGATTTTAATACCAATATACTTACAAAACTGCGTAGTGGAAGCTTGAAATTATATTTAGAAACAGGTCACTATGACAATATTCATAGAGACAATCGTATTTGTAGATGTTGTAAAATGAATAATATTGAAGATGAATATCATTTTCTGTTGATTTGTCCTGCATATAGAACACATAGATGTAATTTTTTGCCAAAGTATTATTGTTCATGGCCAAATACACGAAAGCTATTTTTTCTGTTACAAGCTGGGTCAAAAAGCTTAACTAAAAATCTATGTAATTATATAAAAGATGCATGGAAACTAAGATTGCAAATTATCAGTTAATATATTACTCATATTACAAGTGTGGACACAGATGAGTGTGGATAGTATGTTTGGATGTTTGACAGTGTTTTATGATAAATGTAGTTCTATGATTTTTCTATATGTGTTATAAACTGTGTTGCACGATGACAACCAACCGGAGCATTAGGAGTATTGTTTATTTTATATTTAGTTTAGTTTTTATGTTCAAGACAGGCATGGAAGAGACACTAATTGCATTAGTTACCAAATGATTATGATAGAATATGTTCCACATCTTTGATTTTGGATACATTTTATAGCTAGGAGAGCAACACATAATAGGTTCAATTTTTCGTGATTTTTTTTAAATTGGGAGATGATATCTGAGAACATGATATAAGGAGCCTGTAATTCAGTGGTTGTCGTTTGTTTATGTGTTACATATTCGTTTTTTCTTTATTTTTTGTACATAAATAAGCCTGTTATTTTTCTCCTTTGAATTGTTTCACATTGTCATTTCGAGACCTTTTATAGCTGACTATGCTGCATTAGCTTTGCTCATTGTTGAAGGTTTTGCGGCGACCTGTAATTGTTAATTTCTATGTCATTTTGGTCTGTTGTGGAGAATTGTCTCATTGGCAATCATATCACATCTTTTTTTATATGTATTTGCTAACTATTTGTATGGTTCTATTTATATATACTGAGTGCCAATGAAAACGCAACACTTGGTTTTTCAAAAATAAAATTTATATTAGAAATCATAATCTTTCAAAATGAATTGTTCTTGAAAATTAACAGTTCTAACAATAGATCGATATCAAACAAAAATGTTTCATTGTCATCTTTCGGGCGCAATAGATAAGCGAAACATCCAATGTCGAATCATCAAATCACAGTCCTAACAAAAAATGTTACAACCCCGTTGTGCAGCGCAATCTCGACAGCGCCGTGGAATTGATCATCCCGGACGTTTAATGTGATCTCGAGGAATGTTACTCCACTTGTCCTGTAAATCAAACTCAAGCTGACTTTATGATATTGGTGGTGGTTTTCATCGTCTAAACCATGTCAAATCTGATGCAAAATTTGCTCTATCAGACCTAAATCTGGCGAAACGCACGACTTTTGGCCAAGGCGGGTGCCAAACGTCTATGTAACCACCACTGACGATTTTTGGTACATAATGAATGAATTCAATGTTTACACCAGACGGCCGATTAGATGTCGGCTGTGGTCCTCTTTAACGGTTGAATTTCTGCGCAAATGGTGCTTTACTGAAATTGCTCCATAGGATCTACCGTGACCACCATTGAACTCACGTGACCTTTGGACATCCATCAGAGTCGATATTATTATTATAAGTTATTTCTGCATTATTTAATTTATTTAATTGTTCTATGTATTCTGTCATATTTGTCATATATGTATATTGTATTATGCTAAAGCAATGTTGTTGCTAATGCAATAAAGATTCATTCATTCAACAATATTAATAATAGAACAAAGACAAATGAAAGAACAATATAACACGTTGTTAAGATGATAAACAACATCAGTACGCAGAATTTATACATCAAGACCATCATGTATTATTTGTGAAGTTGATACGGAATATTTATCAACAAGGTTATGGTACCTTCCGATGAACTTTTTTAGAAAAAGGACGAGACGTTCTTTGACATACCCCTGGTTCACCAACTTTCTACTCAGACACTCATGACGTTTTAAAAAGTCTGAGTAGGAGCTGTAAGCTCTTGAATATCGAATAAGTTGGGAAATATATATCCCATATGCAGGTGAAGTTGGTATATTGCATGTCATAAATACTCATGAAATGCCTTGTACATGCACAACTTCAGTTAATAGATTAATCTAGTCATGCAGCATCAGTCTTGTCTTATCAGTACCAGTCTAAATAAAACACAGAAAAGAAATATGGTAGAAAAACTTCATGGAATCAAGTTTGTTTTTTGTTTTTTACAAATACGCGATATCAAACCATTTATTAACCAGAATAGATAACTCAACGTAGACAAATACCCAGGGAAATTGGCATATATTTTTACTACCACTTGTTCTTTACCGATGTTGGTGGACTGGCAGTCACCGAGGATGCAATCAGCCCATCAGTTACTTATTGATATTTTTTTTTAGTCACGGGAATATCTGATGAAAGTTTTTTTCATATATTGTTCGGGTTGGTTTCTCTTTGACATTTAATTTAAAAGAAGTTAAGCAAATAAAAGACAATTTTCAATTTTCAGTTATATTTAAAAAATCCATTGCCATCGACCATTTATGTACTTCACCATAAGTTAAACAAAGAGCGAGGCATTACCGAAACACTTGACTTTGATATAAATAACCATATGTACTACTACCGTTTTATTTGTGCATTGTGATTTATGCAAATCTGAGAATTTAAATTTAAATTTTATCAAAAACCTAAATATAAATAATTCTACTATCTTTTTAAGAGATTATTAAGTCATAATGTTAATGGAAATTGATTTATAAATTCACAATTTTATATCTATACATGTAGGTGTAGATTTGTTATCCCTTTTTCTTTGAATCAAATTGAGCACTATGATAACTATCGTTTACTTTCAACATTAGAAACATATACGCATTTGAATATACGTGTGTGTTATTTTCTCTACTTTAAAATTTGTAACATCTAAAAACATATGTGAGTCAATTATTCAGAGTCTTAAAAAAATAGAAATAAGAAATATTTATTAATGAAGTAATCCCTACATGCATATTTGATCAAACGACAAAATAAATTTACTGTATAAGGACTGATGTGTGCTTGATAATCTTCTTATCCTATTTTTTTAACTAAGAATAACTCTTAGAAAAAGGAGAACATTGCGCACAAAATATATATATGATATTTACATTTTGACACAAACACGGATTTCTCTAAAGATTATATGTGAAGCTTTCCAAATGCAAAAGTTTTAAAAAGGACATGAAAATTTAACATAATATTACATCTTTCTTGTACGACCAGTGTACTGAATGTTTAAGAAGACTGTTAAGTCATGACCATGAGAAACTTATTACTTTTCGTGATAGAAACGCTATGTTCAAGTATTTTTGTCTTTTTGATTTGGCATGGCATTGTCAGTTTATTTTCGATTTATGAGTTTGAAAAAGAGAGACGAAAGATACCAGAGGGACAGTCAAACTCATAGATTGAAAATAAACTGACAACACCATGACTGAAAATAAAAAGACAAACAGACAAATAATAGTACAGAAGACAAAACATAGAAAACTAAAGACTAAGCAAGACGAACCCTACCAAAAACTGGGGTGATCTCATGCTGTCCGGAAGGGTTAGCAGATCCTGTTCCACATGTGGCACCTGTCGTGTTGCTTATTTTATTACACATTCCGGTAAAAGTCTAATTTGGTAGGTCACAATCGTGAAAAGGTAAAGGTATTGTAGCTACGACATAAGAACATATCCGATATCATCTGTAAATGTTCCTTTGGTAGTTTCCGCCTCTCTTTGATAAAATAATCTTGATCCTGCAATTGATGAACGTAACAAAACAATGTAACATTCATCCTTCAATTGATGAACGTAAACAAATAATGTAACCTTGATCCTTGAATTGATGAACGTAACAAAATAATGTAACCTTGACCTTCAGTTGATGAACGTAGCAAAATAATATAACATTGACTTTCAGTTGATGAACGTAACAAAATGATATAACATTGACCTTCAGTTGATGAACGTAACAAAATAATGTGACCTTGATCCTTTAATTGACGAACGTAACAAAATAAAGTAACTTGATCCTTTAATTGATGAACGTAACAAAATAATATATAACATTGACCCTCAGTTGATGAACGTAGCAAAATAATGTAACCTTGGTCCTTCAATTGATAAACGTAACAGAATAATGTAACCTTGATCCTTTAACTGATGAAGGTAACAACATAATGTAACCCTGATCCGTGAATTGATGTACATAACAAAATAATGTAACCTTGATCCTTCAGTTGATGAACGTAATAAAATAATGTAACCTTGACCTTCAGTTGATGAACGTAATAAAATAATGTAACCTTGACCCTCAGTTGATGAACGTAACAAAATAATATAACATTGACCCTCAGTTGATGAACGTATCAAAATAATGTAACCTTGATTCTTTAATTGACGAACGTAACAAAATAATGTTACTTGATCCTTTAATTGATGAACGTAACAAAATAATATAACTTTGACCATCAGTTGATGAACGTAGCAAAATAATATAACATTGACTTTCAGTTGATGAACGTTACAAAATGATATAACATTGACCTTCAGTTGATTAACGTAACAAAATGATATAACATTGACCCTCAGTTGATGAACGTAACAAAATAATGTAACCTTGGTCCTTCAATTGATAAACGTAACAAAATAATCTAACCTTGATCCTTTAATTGATGAAGGTAACAACATAATGGAACTCTGACCCGTGAATTGATGAACATAACAAAATAATGTAACCTTGATCCGTCAGTTGATGAACGTAACAAAATAATGTAACCTTGACCCTCAGTTGATGAACGTAACAAAATAATATAACATTGACCCTCAGTTGATGAACGTAACAAAATAATGTAACCTCGATTCTTTAATTGACGAACGTAACAAAATAATGTACTTTGACCCTTTAATTGATGAACGTAACAAAATAATATAACCTTGACCATCAGTTGATGAACGTAACAAAATAATGTAACTTTGATTCTTCAATTGGTGAACGTAACAAAATAATATAACCTTGACCCTCAGTTGATGAACGTAACAAAATAATGTAACCTCGATTCTTTAATTGACGAACGTAACAAAATAATGTACTTTGACCCTTTAATTGATGAACGTAACAAAATAATATAACCTTGACCATCAGTTGATGAACGTAACAAAATAAAGTAACTTGATCCTTTAATTGATGAACGTAACAAAATAATATATAACATTGACCCTCAGTTGATGAACGTAGCAAAATAATGTAACCTTGGTCCTTCAATTGATAAACGTAACAGAATAATGTAACCTTGATCCTTTAATTGATGAAGGTAACAACATAATGTAACCCTGATCCGTGAATTGATGTACATAACAAAATAATGTAACCTTGATCCTTCAGTTGATGAACGTAATAAAATAATGTAACCTTGACCTTCAGTTGATGAACGTAATAAAATAATGTAACCTTGACCCTCAGTTGATGAACGTAACAAAATAATATAACATTGACCCTCAGTTGATGAACGTATCAAAATAATGTAACCTTGATTCTTTAATTGACGAACGTAACAAAATAATGTTACTTGATCCTTTAATTGATGAACGTAACAAAATAATATAACCTTGACCATCAGTTGATGAACGTAGCAAAATAATATAACATTGACTTTCAGTTGATGAACGTTACAAAATGATATAACATTGACCTTCAGTTGATTAACGTAACAAAATGATATAACATTGACCCTCAGTTGATGAACGTAACAAAATAATGTAACCTTGGTCCTTCAATTGATAAACGTAACAAAATAATCTAACCTTGATCCTTTAATTGATGAAGGTAACAACATAATGGAACTCTGACCCGTGAATTGATGAACATAACAAAATAATGTAACCTTGATCCGTCAGTTGATGAACGTAACAAAATAATGTAACCTTGACCCTCAGTTGATGAACGTAACAAAATAATATAACATTGACCCTCAGTTGATGAACGTTACAAAATAATGTAACATTGACTTTCAGTTGATGAACGTTACAAAATGATATAACATTGACCTTCAGTTGATTAACGTAACAAAATGATATAACATTGACCCTCAGTTGATGAACGTAACAAAATAATGTAACCTTGGTCCTTCAATTGATAAACGTAACAAAATAATCTAACCTTGATCCTTTAATTGATGAAGGTAACAACATAATGGAACTCTGACCCGTGAATTGATGAACATAACAAAATAATGTAACCTTGATCCGTCAGTTGATGAACGTAACAAAATAATGTAACCTTGACCCTCAGTTGATGAACGTAACAAAATAATATAACATTGACCCTCAGTTGATGAACGTAACAAAATAATGTAACCTCGATTCTTTAATTGACGAACGTAACAAAATAATGTACTTTGACCCTTTAATTGATGAACGTAACAAAATAATATAACCTTGACCATCAGTTGATGAACGTAACAAAATAATGTAACTTTGATTCTTCAATTGATGAACGTAACAAAATAATATAACCTTGACCCTCAGTTGATGAACGTAACAAAATAATGTAACCTTGAATGTAACAAAATAATGTGATTTTAACCTTCATTCTTCAATAATTGATGATTGTAACAACATAATGTTACCTTGATTCTTTCATTGATGAACGTTACAAAATAATGTAACCTTGATTCTTCAATATTGATGAACGCAACAAAATGATGTTAATTTGACCTTCAATTGATGAAAGTAACAAAATAATGTAACCTTGATCCTTCAATTGATGAACATAATAAGATAATGTAATCTTAATTCTGTAATTGATGACCGTAACAAAATAATGTAACCTTGACCTTCAATTAATGAACGTAACACAATGATGTAACCTTGACTTTCAACTGATGAACGTAACAAAATAATGTAACCTTGACCCTCAATTGATGAACGTAACAAAATAAAGTAACCTTGATTCTGTAATTGATAAAAGTAACAAAATTAGAATGAAATTCAAAACAGTGTGGCTGTGGCCATTGATTGACACATTAAATTCATCCATTGACTGGGACAATTTACGTGAACGTTTGTCTGTAACGACCACTGTTCACGACGTACCTACGATAGACATTTAAACTGTGGGGCCACCAAAGGTTTCTTAACGCCTTTAATTATAAAATAATTCGAAAAAATAATCAGGAATAACCTTTATGTTTTGATTTATATAATTGATATAAATCAAAAAACATCGTGATATTTCTGATTAATTTTTCGAATTACTTTATTAAGGTGTTGAGAACCTTTGGTGACCCCATAGTTTAAGTGTCTTTAAAAAGTACATAGTGAGCAGTGGTCGTTACATACAAACGTTCACCTAAATTGTCCCAGTCAATGGATGAATTTAATGTGTCAATCAATGGCCACAGCCACACTGTTTTGAATTTCATTCTATGTAACCTTGATCCTTTAATTGGTGAACGTAACAAAATAATGTAACCTTGAACTTCAATTGATGAACGTAACAAAACAATTTAGCATTGACCTTCAATTGATAAAAGTAACGAAATAATGTAACCTTGACTTTCAATTGATGAAAGTAACAAAATAATGTAACCTTGATCTTCAATTGATGAAAGTAACAAAATAATGTAATCTTATTATAATAACCTTCAATTGATTAAAGTAACACAATAATGTAACTTTGATCCTTTAATTGATGAACGTTACAAAGTAATGTAACCTTGACCTTCAATTGATGAAAGTAACAAAATAATGTAACCTTGATCCTTTAATTGGTGAACGTAACAAAATAATGTAACCTTGAACTTCAATTGATGAACGTAACAAAACAATTTAGCATTGACCTTCAATTGATAAAAGTAACGAAATAATGTAACCTTGACTTTCAATTGATGAAAGTAACAAAATAATGTAACCTTGATCTTCAATTGATGAAAGTAACAAAATAATGTAATCTTATTATAATAACCTTCAATTGATTAAAGTAACACAATAATGTAACTTTGATCCTTTAATTGATGAACGTTACAAAGTAATGTAACCTTGACCTTCAATTGATGAAAGTAACAAAATAATGTAACCTTGATCCTTTAATTGATGAACGTAACAAAATAATGTAACCTTGATCCTTTAATTGGTGAACGTAACAAAAATAATGTAACCTTGATCCTTTGATTGGTGAACTTGATGAACCTATCTTTGTTGTTTTTAATGAATGTCTAGACTTCTTTTGTATTGTCTTATACTTGTATGTATAGGACATGCTAAATGCTTAATTCATTTGCAATGACCTTGAATTAAATAAGTATAAGCAATACAAACTTACAGCGTACGAATCATTAACTTTATGTTACATTTTAAAAACTATTGATAAGAAACTTTGTATGCACTCTACCGGTCTTGCATCTAACTAAATCCCGATAAAATTATTTTATAAACTAAATAGAATTAAATTGTTGTATAAGAATGATTTATTTTGTTCTTGATGAACGAAACAAGAATATTTTGCAGGATCCGGAAATATCATAACATGGCTACACAATAGATTGATAGCAGAAATAAAAGGGGAGATAAAATATCGTAGTATTATAAAACTCATTAGAGGTACATTAAGACTAATTTTGTCCACGGAATGCACGTTTCTCCTTCACAAGACTCATCATAGATTTAGTGTTTTTTTGTTGTTGTTGGGATGTACAAGTCCTCGACCAAGTCCACTCTGTGTTTTTGTCAGATGTATGTCTATCTGTATCCATCTGATGAGTTAAGCCTTTTTTCAACTGATTACTGTAAATTCAGAAATTATTGCAATGTTTTATTATTGCGAAAAATGCGACAGGATTATAATCGCAATAATTTCAACTAGCAATTTGAAATTTTTAATATGAATTAAACAAGATTTTTCTCATGATCGCAAACATTAAAATCGCATTTCAGTCTAAAATAACAAAATTGCAATAATAAATTCGCGCAATAATTTCTGAAAATCGCTCTTATGTTCTACTGTTACACACTGTCCCAGGTTAGGGGAAGATATGTATCCCGGTAACATGTTAATCCCCGTAACACTCTGTATACCTGTCCCAAGTAAGGAGCCTGCAATCTAGTGGTTGTAGTTTGTTGCTGGGTTACATTATTGGTTTAATTCATTTTATTTGTACATTAGTTAGACCAGTAGTTTTCTCGTTTGAATTGTTTTACATTTGTCATTTCACGGCCTTTAATAGTTGACTATGCGGTATCGGCTTGGCTCATTGTTGATGACCGTACAGTCCCATATAGTGTCTCATAAGTCAATTTGTTTGGCTGGGTGTTGATTAACTTAAATATTGTATTTGTTTTACTGTATATTGTTCAGCTGTTAATCAATACGTGACACTTTAATAAAATAATTTATTATTTATTATTATCATAGTTGTTAATTTATGTGTCATATTTTGGATTCGATCGTCACTGGTGAGTCTTTAGTGGACGAAACGCGCGTCTGTCGTAATTACAAAATTTAATCCTGGTATCTATGATGAGTTTAGTTGGTCTCTTGTGAACAGTTGTCTCATTGGCAATCATACCACATCTCCTTTTTTATATATGTAAATAAGGTTTTACTGTCAGAAGATATAAAAAAATGACAAACCAAATTCCATATAAAAACTGTAGATTCATGAAACCGAAAAAAAAGAGGAAACACATGAATTATTATCTGGTTTAGGTTTTAAAATTTAAACTACTGTGCTAGTTTTTTCGAGTCCTAATTAAGTCATGGTTAACCATACCATTATAATTACAATATTCTGATGTCAAGAAAGATTTGATGTTGATGCATTTATTGCCGTTCAGTTTTAGCTTAATCATTAGAGATTTTAATTATAAAACATATTATAGTCGAAGACATTAGATTGCTTCATTAATGCTGTCATAAATTATTGCCTTAAATTGGTTTAAAGAAATTTTACTTTCATTTCCATAGGAACTGAGAAAACGATTAGTTCCCCATAACTAACTTGTGAGTTTTTTTATTTTGTTCGTCTGCACGCAAAAACTACACAAATTGTATACTAAAAAATCTAAATCTGAAAATTTGCAGTATATATAGAAGGAAATAAGGGGTACACGTCAATTAAATAGTACTCAAATGGACACTAACAAATCACCAACACCGACTTTGAAACGACATCTATAAAGGTCAACAAACGGTCTTTTAAAAACATTTCTAACCAGGTTTCGAGCACTAGAAAAGACAAGTTTGGAATAAGTTTACTTGAGATCTGCAAAAAACACAAACGTGTCTACATGGTCACAAATCAACGAATTGACCATAGACACCATTATGGGGTTTCAGATATGTCAGATGCGTATTGATTGAATGGAATTTCATATGTAATATTACGCATGCCCATTTTATTTAAGGTTCAGAATTCAATAAATCTGTTATATGATATTCTGTCTTCGAACACACAAGTAGCTTTCGTCTTTATAACATTTAAAGTGTATTATACTGAATGTTTCCATTCTGTGTACACGGAAATTCGTTACTTCTTTCCTTTTTTTTATTCGAATTCGTTGAATATTGTTTGTTTTTTTCCACATCATATGACAAATGAAATGTTGGTATTTATCCGGTAAACAAAAATGTATAATTTCAAAATGTATATATGCACAAAAGAAGTGTAATGTATCAATGTTTAGTGTTGCATAATGCATTATTTATTCTGTATTTAAATTTACCGCAAAGAATTACTCCCAACCGGTATCTACTTACATCTAGGGTTCTTTCAAGCGCGATTAGTAACCATATTTTCCCCATAATTTAGAAGAAAGGGTTCGTTTTTAAGTATCGAGGTTCAACTAAACTTTCCATATCAAACAACATGTAAGCACCAGATGATAGCTGAAGGAACTGGAATCAATGTAAGATATTTTTGATTGCGTTTTTTGAATGATAAATACTGTATAACATAGGATTTGGTATTTCAGAAATTCATTAAAATGAAATTAACGATATGTCGATATACTTTTCTTCCTCCAACACAAAGAGCTACGACTTATTGAAAATGAAGAATTCAACAAAGAAAGCAATGGGGCAATACATTAGTGGTATGCTTTCTTAAATCAATAACTCATCCCCCTTTTTCTAACTCGATGTGGTAGATAAACAAAAACAATAAAGATTCTTTCAGACAAAGCACTTACCTCTTTAATGTCGGAACTACAGAGAAGAATACAACGAGAAAATGCACCAACTCTTTAATGTCGGTTGAAAAAAAAAAAAAAAAAATAACGGGACACGTAAACCGATATTGAAAAATATCATACCGAAGAGAATTCTTATAATTACAAAGTCGGTTATTTTTCCCTCGCTTCATTCACCATTAAAAACTGACAACTATTATACAACCAAAATTGCCGAGAGTGGCGTTAAAAACCTGCAATAAATCAATTAATCTAATAGTCACTAGGTTAGTGGTTCTCTCCAGGTCTTCCGGCTTATTCAACAAATAAAAACTGACGACCAGGATATATGTAATAGTACTGCAAGTGGCGCTAAAAACAATCTATCATTTAATCTTACAGAAATTAAAACAGCTCAAATTACATAGAAATCACATCTTCTAAATTGAAATATTGAGCGAGAGAGATAGAGACATAAAGACGGGCATTTGGTTTATTTTCTAAGAACAAGAGACAATTTGCAGCTTTCAACGTCCGCAGCAATAAAATGACAAATACCATAATGATATGGAGGTGCAACATTATTCTAACATTTTACACCTGTAATTAAATCAACAGAGTCTTACGATGTAGTTGGGATAGATGGGATGTGCCAGTAGAGGCGACAACATAAAACGACACGTGAACGACAGTTCTGATAATTCGACAGGAAACAAAGTGTTATTCTTGGAAAATAATTTAATTGACCAAGAAATAAATGTGTTCGTAATTGATAATAAAATTGAAGTTTTCAATGCTCCTGCAGTCACGTTTAATGTCTAAACCATGTAGTCATTCCGAGGAACTGAATTTGTTACCACAATGTGAGTTATATGGAAGATAGATAAAAAAGGCGCTTCTTTAATTTTAATGCAACATTAAATGATTAATTCACCGATGGCGGCTAAACGTAAGGCCAGCCTAATATGAATATGACGGACAACAACATCTTAGAAAGCTATAACAAGGAAACAGTCTACTGGAAGACATGTCACCCTACATGAACAAAATGTTCATTCTCTGAGCCTACTAGTATCCAACCAAGCTTTACATACTTTGATATGCTCTAGACACACAATGTATACAAAAAATATAAGAAAAAATGCAATTGGGTCATGAACATTTCAGTATAAATTACGATAAAATTTTGTGTGTAAAAAGAGCACTTGACTCAGCAAGCGATCAATTGCCAGAGAGGTCTAAGGACAAAGCAACATAAGAGCGGATTCATATATCTATAGTTAAACATTTGCAGATGTGCCTTGGACCATAGATTACATCTATGCTTGGACAAATTGTTAAACAAAGAGCAATTAATATGATACGACGTAACTGCTCTTACAAACCGGGTCATCTCATCTCAATCCCGGATTATCCTGCTATCTTGCATTATATGAAGATAAACCAGGATTTACTCGGAATATTTTCAGATAATCCGGGACTTTCTCGGACGTATTGGTTTTAGTGTCTTCCATGCAGTTTAAGAAAGAAACAAACCCGTTACATATCTTTTCATCAGTAATGTTTCTTATTTTGGAAGGAACACTTATCAATGCTGGTATAACGTTTATTGCTTTTAATGTTATACATTTTACTTGTGTGTGTTTCATTTTTATTCTAAATTTATAAAACCGGGAGCTTTCCCGGTTAAAATATTGTGTCTGAATTTGATTAATTAACTATATTCGTGTTTACCAGAACCTTTTCTATTGAATTTTAAATCGATACTGAATTTACTTTTAACACTGCATATTTTGGTCACCAGAATTTTTATTGTCAATCATGTTTACCGAGTAAAAATAAACTAGAAATAGTATATGCACTGGAACCAATTACTTACGCATGTAGTGAAACACATGCTAAACGTTGTACATGTACCTTTGGTCAATTATGCAAGTTATACGGGTACGGTACATGAATTAAACTATTTAAACTGTTAAATTGATTTTGTTGATAAATAGGGGGAAAAAAGCTAAGCATGAATCGTAAATGATGGAAATTGAAATTGATAGCGAATATTCCGTAACATTTACCAAATATGAAAAAAAAGGAATTGTATAGATATTTAAATTTTGTCACCAGAAATTTTATTAGCAATCAAGTTTACCAAGTTAAAATAAACTGGAAAGGTCAAATTTGTAAAAAAGAGTACTTATACTGGAAACAATTACTAACGCATAGTGGCACCTATGCACAACATTCACCTTTAGACCTACCGAGGTTAACGGGTACATTTCCTACAGACGAAACAATTCAAACTTCTTTTCTTTTTTTTTATATATAAAATGTAAAACATTAAGCATTAAGCGTATATGATGGGTAGTTGATATCAAATATTCTGTAAAATTTAACGACTTACCTGCCCTTTACAATTTCACAGACTTCTATCATAGAACTGATTTCATTTACCACATGATGAGATGTATAATAAATGAATCCTGTCTGCATCTGGGGGCTAGGTCATTCGTGATGATACGAAGTGTACACCTCTGAGCAAGCAAATTAATTAACGCCTTTTATCTTTCAATAAATGAGACGTTTTGTCAATTTCTTATTTCAGAAATAATTACTGGATATTTATTATTGACTATCTAGGTACTGTGTTAAATCTTCTTGTTCTAAACGAACATATCATACATAAAAGATAAATAAATAAATAAATAGATAAGTCAATGATGAGATTTTAGATTTAATGTTCACTCTAACCTCATTTTACAAGTGCATTACTAAATCTTGTAAATGTTTACTTTGTATACAGACTATAATTAAAAACAAATATATGTTCCAATTTCAAAAGGAAAGAACCATCTGTGACTGTTATGAGTACAATGTGATACTTAAATACTTTAAAGAGCAAATACAGTTCAATTATTGCCACTTATTCAAACGTATCTCTTTTATAACCAAGAAATCGTTTTTCTTTTCTTTCGAGTATGCAAACTAATTTTACATAAAGCTTATGATTTTAAGTTTGCTAGGAAAGTTGTTATTGTGGGATGTTCATTTCCGAATAAGAAAACATTCACCACTACACTCATCATATTGAACCCATCATCTCTTTCAAATTTACAATATATTTTACATTTACATATCTTCATGCATATGTAACTAGGATATTTGTCTTAAACAATAATATTCTTTGAAAAAAAGTGCTTCGACTATTGATTTCAATTATTAACATAAGAGCATGCGATCCTTCTGGGCGTTCGTATGCATGTAACTGTTCGTTATACTGGATTTACTTCGCTTCCTTCCTTCGCTCTGTGAAAGATAAGGTCGGGTGCCAACGACTATAACTATGTGTTCTGGTATCAGCTTTTGGTCTGTATTCCTTTCTCTTCGTACGATCAGTAGAGATTTATTTTGATATGATTCCTTCGTGTATAATTAAAATTGTATTAAATCAAATATACAAACAGGAACTCTTTTGTAAAGAGATATTTTAAGATGCCGATAGATAGGAAATGTAAAGTGAATGTGATTGACATGTCGTTGTCATCTTAGCTCGTTATCATTGTGTTGTTGACTTACTAGAACGATACATCATTATTTATATATATGGACCACACATAAACTTGTTACAGCTTAGCGACCTGCTAATGGTATATCATTTATCCATTCTTTTACTCGCGAATTTCGTAAAAAATAAGCTAAATATTTTCACAATACAAACAAAATAAATTAAGTAAGGTTCCTGTCCGTACGTCATAACCAAATCAATGTAGACATCAAACGGAATAATTTGATTATATGTTTTCATTGTTTCGTCTCAGATCTACCAGATAGCACGTTGAATCAGCTGATTTGTAATGTTTAAACAGCATATGTTCTAGACCGCATCTAATGATGCTTCTCAATAAATATTATATCGAACCACGCACGTTTCCAAACCAAAGAGTTCTTAACGTTTTATCTTTGTATGTAGGATAATATTAATTATTCGGACAGAAAATAAGCTAAAAGCTTCATTTAATTTCAAGCATACTTATTGGTATTTCGATCAATTAATAACTCTAGATTGAGATTATCTGTACAACAGAAAAACCTTTTGTACGATTTTATAATTACTTTGATAGAAATTCTTCAATTTTTGATACAAACATCTCTATTTCTTCCGTTTGTCCCCTGTTTTCGTAAAAAGCAATTTTCAACATTATTGAGAATTAACGATCATTTCAGAAATTTTCTTTGTTGGTTCAAGTACAAAACTTCCTTCATTCCCCCTCTTATTGAGCGGCTACAAGTTAACAAGCAATGCTTTCATTCAATACTACTGGTTGCCACATAATAAAAAAAGTGAGGACGTTCGACTCGAACATCACTGAAGTGAGGTCTATTGTCGAAATACGCATCCGGTATTAATGGTATCACTATACAAGTGAGATGAAAGATACCGAAGGGACATTCAAACTCATATTAAGTAAAAAATAAACTGAGAACGACCTGACAAAAAAGAGAAAAAGACCAACATTTTATACACAAAACAAGACAAAGAAAACTAAAAAAAAAGCAACACAAACCTCTCCAAAAACTGGGGATAATCTCACGTGTTCTTGATCCTGCTCCATATGTGGCACCCATCGTGTTGTTCATATACATACACACCTGGTGATTAGTCTAATTCATTTGGCCACATTCTAGAAAAGGGGACGGACTTGTGGTTACGACAAGTGGAACATATCCGTCCGTTGTAAACTGTGAATTAAATATTCTAAAATTGTCAACCAAATTCCTGATGGTGTCCGTAAAACTGACGTAGATATTATTTCAACTTCCCCACTTGGTTTAATAGCTTCCTTTTGAGCACCAACTCTCTATCAAGAAAAGCATACAAGTCCTGGAATCTGGAATATCGTTTTAACTGTAAGATATACCCCCTATTCAGGCGCTGTTGGGATGTTGCTGAATAGATTTGAAGTTGAAAGTTCACTATTGAAGCTGAAATCATCACTTTTCTCGTAAATTTTTGTTTTCACCCGACCCTCATTGTCAATGTCTAGATGTTGGTCCTGATATGAGACAGACTTAACTTAATCTATTGTATCCTTTATTTCAAGTTCAATAGGATAGATAAATCACCAAACTTTGAATTATTTACAGTGAGATAACAACATCTATGTAGCGGAGAATGAAGTTAAAAGCTCATATGAATAAAGGGACAAGTCGGCTAGACGAGGAGCAAAGTTGGTTCCCATGAGAATACCAATTGTTTGTTAAAATCAGGTGTGTATGAAATTGTAACCACAACTGGCATCAACAGTAACAATCAGTGTGTTGTTAATGGGTAGAAATGATCGATAATCGAGAAAAAAACCGCATTGAATCTGACTTCGACTACTGAAATTCAGTTACATAACAATCAACTATGTCAACTTTACCATAAAGAACCCTTTCTATAGTAGTTTGCTGTAATGTTTGTAAAATTCCATTAGAGAAATCCTGATAGGAAACTCACGCTGAAATATCATCACACTCTTTATAGGTGCTACTTGAATGTAACAACAGGAATATGCCAGTTAACTTGTTTTCTATTCGACGTTGGATGTGTATAATCTTTTGATATTTTTATTTGATAAGGGACTTTCCGTTTTGAATTTTCCTTGGAGAACTTTGCTTTCTATATGAAAATTGCACGTCGTAAAATTGTACAGAACAGTTAAGTTCAAGGATATATAGTGCTAGCCCTTTTCATTTTCTTAGAAAGACACAGTGTACGAATTGTGTCTCATATAAAAGGGAACAAGATTGTGAGAAAACGAGCATAATCAGTTCCATAAGTTCTTTGACTGAAATTGTGACATATTTTAAGTTATCTCTAACTTTTACTTTGACAAGCCTTGTCTGAGACTGAGATATCATAATGTGATGTCGGAGATCTCCTGGTCCCTCAATCGGCCTAAAATTATTGATAAGCAATGTTTTTCTAGTTTCCTTGAAATGTTTCTATTTGTACTAGTAATATATAGCGTCAACAGTTTTGTAATTTATATGCATTCGATTATATCTACCTCATAATATTTGTATAATGATGAATTCATCTAAATAAAATTAATAAATTGATCTTGATAAATGTAATATTGCATATGAAATAACTGATATTAGGTGTGCCATGGTAGCCTGACACATTGAATTTTGACCATGAGATACATTATCTCTCTGAATAACATGAACGCCCCCTTATAATTTTTGGTGATATCGCCATTCTCCAGCTATATATGATTTCGTTTTTCTAAATGATGCATAATGTTGCAGTGCTACTACTTGTCATCACTAATGGATTGCATTTGAAGCTGTTGATCTGTTAAGAATTAAATTTCGATTAGATTGTTGAATGTAAATGATCCATAGTCAAGTGTAAGTGCACATGTCAATATTGTTTGTTTATTTACGCCTCATTATCTCTTTTGAACGATTTTTCACATTGTTCATATGCATTCTCAGACTCCTGGTTTAGTCTTTTCTTTGCTAATCAATGTAATATTGAGAACTGACTTTCACCTACTCAACTTGTTCATTTACCACATGCTAAAAATATGTAAATTGTTTATTCAAGATATATCTTATACAAAAACTAAAACATGGCATTTTTTAGAGACAAGTCAAACAAATAATTTTAACTGAATATTTTGTAATATTTGATTCAGAATATTAGAATAAATGATAAGTGTGCAATATCGTTTGAAATTGACATTATAAATTTGACATGCATGGTTTGTCAAACACAAAACAAATGGTGGTGGTCCCATATTGATGAATATTATCACTAGAAGAACAATTGAGCAACATCCAAGTGGATATATAACATTTTAAAACTTGGTACTAATTTCTTCCAGGCCGTGATAATTACGTGAAAGGGAAACAGTGGTAACGTGTTTCTTTGTAGAATTTCTACTTGACGGTTTAAGCATGTTTGGAAGGCTAAAAAAAGCTTCCGTTATTCGACGATTATACCCAAGTTCCATTTTAATTGACGTCAGAGATCCAAGGAAACATGGATGACTACAATTCATTAAGGACCTTCATTTCAGGGAGCAGTTCACCAGCGATGTATCGGCCTGGTGTTTAGAACAAACATAAGTGAATATTTGTTGCACATTAGACGTGTTTTTTTATTGTCACAAATGTTCCCGATCAACTGTACATTTGAAGCCTTTTTCATGAATGATATATATAAAACATGGGAACGATATGATGTTTATTTTCTGTCAAACAGTGCAGATGTTTAAGTACATAAATGCAATTTATCCACCTCAATTCAAACTTTCGTCCTGAAAATGCATGCTATAATTGCCGCTAGAATTTAAGCAACCAACAATCAATAAAAAAGTTAAATAACAAAAATACCGTAGACCAATATAACGGAAGACGGAATGCTCTATAGCAAATGGCAAAATCACAAGCTCATATACATCAAACGAATGGGAAAAAAACTGTCATATTCCTGACATACGATATTACTTTATCTTTCATAGATATTTTCTTTCCTCGAAGTTAATTTTGACTGCTATCAGTAGTGAATAATTTTCATATGGTAGAATAGGTGCATGTTTTCAGTGATGTTAAATATATCAATGAACGCTTTTTCAGTTTTATTTATTTTTACAAAACTGAGAAAGATATCCTTAATTGATCAAAATAAAGTGCAGAATTTTGATAAAGAGGTACATTTCACAACCTGATTTTATTTAACGGTTGTATTATTCATAAATAAAGGCACCAGTAGTATCAAAACAAATCGGCCAGTAGGGGTGCACAATTAGTACCCATTAGAAAACCGACTGTCTGTTGAAATATAAATCTTCCAAACTCATAAAGCTTAGAATAACATAAACGGTACCATTTATTCTGCACCAGATGCGCATTTTGACAATCAATGTCTGTTCAGTGATGATTGAGTTCAAAATATTTGAAATATAAAGATTAACTTAGAAGGTGAAGAGTAATTATTCAAAAAGAAAAAGTAAGAATTGGATTTCTTTTTATGGTCACTCAACAATTTGAATAACTTTAAAGTTTCCTTATTTTTCTGTTTTGATATTTTTAAATATTTGCTTTTGGCATATCACACCGTGTATCATTTACTCGTGACATTCTAATTGATATCTACTCTGATTTACAGTCACTAATAGAACAATTTAGAATGACACGAATTAATATCAGCACGTTTAATGTGTGAAACTTGTTTTGAGTTACTGCGAATATCTATGATACGGTCAGTATAATTGTTTTAACTCAAGAAATTAATTCATATGCCTGCTCTAAAAGTTAGACAATCGATACCAAACGACATTCAATCATAAAAGTAGAGACTAAACTGCATATGTTATCGAAAAACTTAAAAATACCATAAAAATATATACAAAACACAACATAGAAAGCTAAGGACAGGGCAACCCGAATCCCACAAAAAAACGGGCTGAACTCATGTGCTTCAATAGCGTTACACGTTTCACCTGTCGTTTTTGATTATGTAAGTATAAATACGTTGTTAAGTTTAATTCGGTAGGTTACATAAGAAGACGGGATTGTGGTTACTTACCTTAATCCTCATCATGTTCTTGAACACATAAGGCATCAACAATTGTGGTTACAACGGAATATATCCGTCGTCATCTGTGAAAGAGATATTCCATAACAGCCAAGCAATTCGTGATGGCGTCTGTAAAATTTTAAAAGGGATGCCTTCAACTTCATCATTTGGCACTCTTGATTAAAATAACTTTATGAATTACACCAACCCCTTTAAGGTTGCACTTTGTAAATACAGCTGTTTCTCAAAACTTGAATATTCATAGAAAATTAATTTTGTTTACATACTGGTTCCCAGTTATGCTCTCTGTTTTCCATCTCACAGAGACATAACTTGGTAATAATGTTACCAGTAAGTAAACATGTGCATATTGTTTACATTGAAATATGTGGTCACCTTTCATTCGAGGTAGGGGTAGTTAAGAAAATTAGTGATAGTTTAAACTCTGAGAAGTTTAGGGCATATAAATGTTGAAAATATGTCGCACAGTCCTATATTTTGACCTTTGAAAAACATTGTGGTGCATATGAACATTCAATTCTAGGATAAGATTTTTTTCAAAACTTCAAAGTAAAAGTGGTACAGTTTAAGCCGTAAAAGGAGTTCCTATGGGAAATTGCATTGTCAATATTTACAGAAATGCAAACTATATAGGGTGAAAAAGGGGAACATTCAGAATTTAACCAAATTTGCTCAATTTCACAGATTTTAAAGAAATTAACTCAAATATGAAGTTTTATAAATATTTAATGAAGATTGATAGAATCCTGGGCCTTAAATATGATGACTCGGTATAAATTCACAGTTTACAGTATGCATTGTTTACAAGTCCTGGATACAAAATTAATTCATAATACTTTGCAACCTATAGCGAAATCATAATAGGAAATGTAAGCATTGGAATACCGTATCAAATGGGATCTATAATATACAATAAGCAGGTGGTGCTGTAATGTTGCTACATTGAAATTGATAGCTACAATTTTAAAGCTGAAATCATACTTGTTCGTAAAGTTTTGTTCTCAATCGAACCTCATTGTTAATTTGTAGGTGTAAGTAAGATATGAAGCAGATTTAACCGTATCTGTTGTATCTCTTATTTCGAATTCGGTAGGCTAGTTGTGTTCAACATAAGCACTAAACTTTTGAGAACATCATCTATATAGCGGAAATTGGTGTTAAGGAATAATGGTAGCTTCTTTTCATTCTTCCTAAAGGACTCCTGTATGAAATAAGCCTACTACGGTATGAATATAAAGCCGACAAGAAGAGGAGCACAGTAGGTACTTACGGCTATGCCGATTGGTTGTAGAAAAAACACATTCATCAAGCGAAACAGATATGTTGTCATTCAAGATATAAAGCATCTTTATAATGTCAGTTTCAGAGAACATTTGTGTGGATGAGAGTGATGTCTCGCAAAGTACGGTACTATTTTCTCTCCCTAAAACAAGATACTTGTAACTAAATTGACAATTCTTTTTTGTAAAAGAAAACATAACCAATTTAATTTGACTGTTAGTTGAGAACTGTGAATACTGTTTTGATACTATTGAAAGATGAAAGAGTCTTAGAGTGTATGTATGCTTACAGATCTTTGGATTCTTTAGTATTCGCATCTGATTCATGCCGTGTTTAAAACAAATAGTTTCACTATAACTTTGCAACCGGCTTCGGTTGCTGATGCAATTGATGTTATTAATGTGAAAAGAGGTTTCATGGAGCACTTGGAAGACCCAGCAATATAACGTTGTTTAAGAGGACACTTATGTAATTAAATTTTAAGTTTTATGTCAACTATTAAGTAAGTCTTTATTATATCTTACGATTCCTTTTTTTTCTTTTAGAAAATTTGGTTTTGCCATATATATTTGATATTCTCTTTCATTCTTTTAATTTCTATGTAATGTTCTGTTGACTGTTGCTTGTTCCTCTACCCAATGATGCCTTCTGTTTTATTCTACTGGGTCAATATTTAAGTATGTTGGTTACTTGGGACTTTTTTAGTTTTTTTTAAAGAAATTGTGTACTTTTTCTGTAACTACTGTACACAATTATAATTGTTTAATGTTGTTGCATGCCTTTATATATTAAATATATTTCTACGTTATAACTAATAATGTTTATTAAAAGACTATCTTAGATGTGATAACTTGTGTCTGATTCTTTTAGTAATACCAAATATATCGAATGAATTATATTTGTTGAATATATTACCCTTATTTCAGTCATTCCACTTTTGTTACGTGCCGATCACAAGTCAAGAGCCTATAATTCAGTAGTTTTGTTTTTGTCGTGTGAATCGTTTCACATATCTGGTAGACAATTATCTCGTTGGTAATCGTACCACACCTTCGTATATTCATTTTAGTATATTTTTATGTTTTTGTTTAGTTTTGGAGAAAACTTAGGATATTGATGGCATTTGATTGATAGGCTCTGTTAAATTTATTTTGCCATTTTTTCGGACGTGGAGCGATTGAAAATTTAACATATTTTGAAGACATCAGTCAATTGTCAAAGCATTTTACCTGAAGTCATCTTTTATCGTTAGGTTGCTGTCTTTTGACGAATACAAAACCCTCATTTTAATCATCTTGGAAAAAATTTAAAAAAAAAACAGTCTAAGGGGGAGTTTTAGTTTTGATTAATTTTATGATTTATCAATTTCCTGGTGATTTCCTTTTTTGCTACTGTCACAGTAGATTTAATTATTTTCATGGATTTAGGATAAATTGTACATTAGTTGATATTTACAGCTTTGAAAAATTCTATTGCAAATTAGTATTTTAGATCATCTTTAATAACGGAATTCACTTAAATTGGAACACTTATGATTAATATTGAAAAAAGTAAAATCACAAAAATATTGAACTCTGAGTAAAATTAAAAACGGAAAGTCCCTAATCAGAAGGCAAAATCAAAAGAACAAACACATCAAACGAATGGATAACAACTGTTATATTCCTGACTTGGTACAGGCATTTTCTTATGTAGAGAATGGTAAATTGAACCTAGTTTTATAGCAACTTAAATCTTTCACTTGTATGACAGTTGCATCAAAATCTATTATATTGACAACGATGCGTGAACATAACTAACATACATTATAGGTAAAAATGTCAAAAATAGGGGTACAGCAGTCAACATTGTGTTATAATCTTAATCACAAAAACAAACTAACAAATGTATAACAAAGAAGCACAAAATGCCACAATAATACAATGACGGGATGTATAAGTACAGAGCCACGCTATATATGTATCAATAAAACATATAAAGGCATATAGACAAAGCACATAGCAAAAATGAAAGACAAGATTTTAAAGAAGATGTTTTACAATTCCACAATAACAGGATGCATAAGTACAGAGCCACGCTATATGAATCGAAGTAAAACCAAAAGGCATATAGACAAAGAAGATGGACAAACACAAAAGACAACAATACGAGAATTATCATGAACAATCACATTATGAGAGGATGTACAAGTACCGCAAGTATCGTATTCATAATAAAAACAAACAAATGTTTAACAAAGATGCAAGCAGATATATATCAAATTTCACAACATCATTCATTGCTTTCTTGAAAAGAAAGAAAGATTGAAAGATTTTAAATACTGGAACTGAATTGTTAGATTATCATTAACGATGCCGTAAAATCGCGTGTCTGACGTCAGAAAGTAAACATCACACAGGTTTCATTAAAGAATAATATTACTGTGGATTGACAATTTAAACACCTGTGTTTTTATTTTAGAACTGGCCAAAATATACTAAATAAAAATGAAATGAAAACAAGGGTTGGAATAGGTCACAAAAAAAGGGGAAAACTGACAGCACATGAAATAGAAAGAATTGGGTATAGTCGGAAAATTTAACCTCAACATCTGCCACAATAAACTTACTCATAGACTATGGTGCGGGAAAGTTGTTTTTTTCTTCGCGCTAGGAATGTGGTACTATCTTACAGGATGATCTTTAATGTCCCTTTTGGCTTGCAGATTCAATGCACTCACAACAGCCACAGACACAACTTCAAGACTAAAGTCGTATTTCTAAACACAATTTAATTTCTCTACCCGGGATTACCTCAGGAGTTAAAACGATTTTTTTGTATCGACACATGGAATAAAACATACTGAAGATTCAATGTAAGAAAGATAACTCGGAAAACAATATACATTATTAATATATCTTTTTTCCTTTTGGTAGTTGTAGTTATAATTTTATCAATTTATTTTGCATCATTTACATGCTTACATAGGTTCATTAATGGCTAGTACACCACTGTTAGCTTATATAAATATATGTTTGCGGGACTATTCAGTCGAACATAGCAGGAGTCTTTGTCTAGTTCATCTATACATCCTATTTTTTATTGATCGAAATTAATAGAGAGAGGATGGAATACAGATAAGAACGTTGTTTAATCTAGCCCCATTTTCTTGAACCATGCTTATGTGTGAAATAAGTCAGCTGTTTTAAAAACTTGTATCTAAATGGTTTTTGTTCTTCAAGACTTTTGTAGTTTTTGTGCAGATCTTTCACGTTATGTCATAGTATTACAATAAACACGCTAAAAATAACCAAATGATAACTTAGAAATCCAACGTCTGAGTAACACATACCCCACCAAACACCCGCAGATAATTGCTGGTGCTCCGTTTAGGAAAGCAGATCCAGCTTCAAGTGTGGCATCCGTCGCATTGCTCATGTAAGTACAAACTTGATGATAAGTCTATTTCGGTGATATCATTGTCCAACTAATGTTTACCAGCTGTGGATTTATAAAAATATGATTTCAGTTTCTATCTTTATTAGGCATATAATCACAATTTTCAATATGATACAACTTTTCCTGCATTTAAAGCCTAATTAATCAAAACAAACCATATGCCATTAAGTTCGAAAAATGGTTTTAGTCCGCCGTAATGCCACTGTTTAAGAATCATAATTATAAGTTAAAACCATATATTTCGATTCACCGCCATTACTATGATTTATCTTATAATGAAGAACGTTTTAGTGGATGTTTTCAGTTAAAGCCAGATTTGATCCGGTTTTGTCTTATGATATTTGAATAGTCGTTGTGGAAATTGTTTTTGTTAGCCATCATCCATACTGTTTTTTTTTTATCATCATGGTGGATACCAACTTTAAGACTCCTCAAGAAATGTTTTCTTTTGTTGTTGGTGTTAAAAAAAAAGTAAAACTCCGAGGTAAATTCTGAACGGAATGTCCTTAAGCAAATGGCAAATCAAATCACAAACACTTTAAACGAATGGATAACAACTGTCATATGCCTGACTTGGCATGTTCTTATGAAGAAAATAGTGGATTGAATCTGGTTTTATAGCTAGTCAAACCTCTCACTTGTATGACAGTCGCATCAAATTCAAAAAGCTCAAACACATCAAACGAATAGATAACAACTGTCATATTCCTGACTTGGTACATGCATCTTATTATGAATCCTGGTACCTTTGATAACTATTTACACCACTGGGTCGATGCCACTGCTGGTGGACGTTTCGTCCCCGAGGGTATCACCAGCCCAGTAGTCAACACTTCGGTGTTGACATGAATATCAATAATGTGGTCATTTTTATAAATTTCCTGTTTACAAAACTAAATTTTTCGAAAAACTAAGGATTTTCTTATCCCAGGCATAGATTACCTTAGCCGTATTTGGCACAACTTTTTTGGAATTTTGGATTCTTAATGCTCTTCAACTTTGTACTAGTTTGGCTTTATAAATATTTTGATATGAGCGTCACTGATGAGTCTTATGTAGACGAAACGTGCGTCTGGCGTACTAAATTATAATCCTGGTACCTTTGATAACTATTATTATGAAGAAAAGAACGGAAACATATTTGAAATAACTTTATTTGTTATAAAATACTGAAGAAGACATGCATATTATATGTATACCGATAATTTTGTATTGAGTTTTTATCCACAAAGAAATGAAATAAAATGTAAATATTTGTACACACGACACGTGGTACTTGAATACACTTCATTAGGTATGACCGAGACCAAGGTAGGCCAAACATATAGATATCGCTAGTACAGTAAACACAGTGAGACTAAAATAAAAGATCAGCCGATAACAGTTCCGCCTTAAAGAAATGTATCATTTAAATCGCACCAGTTCCAGCGCCTTAAAAGACATTGATCTTTATTTTTTTGTCAATATATTTTGGTAGACAACAAAAGCTAAACGATTATTACATTGTATTTGGCATTATTCATTAGTGCATTGCAATAACTAAAAATCTAAATTAATTCATACATTTCAGGACTAATGTGGTCATATATCTACAAATAAGTTAAAATTATTATTAATATTTGGAGATGATTAAGCATATGTCGTCGCCAAAAGTATCAACCAATGGCAATTTGTGTATTTTTTTTGTATTTTGTAAATGAAGACAAACAGGGAGATGATTTTTTGTGATATATGTTATGCAATTTGTTCATTGTGTATTTTGTTGGGCAACAAAGCTTAAAATTTTTGCAGTCACCTGAAAACCTCTAAAATAAACGGCTGTACTATTGTATATGGTATTATTGGGTAAGTCCATTTATCTCATTTAAAACACTTACTTAATTCATATTTCCTTTGGACCTTATAGTGCATACATGTAAATGTAATAGCCAAACACTTGTGATTAATGTGGTGCGTTTTGGTCTTAAATGTATTTGTATATTTCCTGTGCAACAAAAGCCTTGAATACTATTTTAAGAACAATGGCTGTAAGTTTAAATGCGACATTATTAATAAGCGCATTGATTAAAACAAAAAGCTTATTTCATGCCAAATTCTTTGGGACCTTTCGAGCAATATATATACAAATTAGGACTATAATGAATATTATTAGGTTATTTAGCTACTGCCAATTCCAAGATGATCTACGAATTAAATTTGTTGTTTATCTCTATTGTATATCAATGCATATTTATAAGCCTTTAATTTTTTCACAAAGTTGTCAACTGCACTTGGGTTCTTATCACACAGATAAATCTTTCGGATGCTTGTTTTACTTCCAGGCCGTTTCAGATACTCATTTAAAGCCTCCACAATCCAATCAGTAGATTTGTTCACCGGGTATTCATTATTTCCACAACATAAAGCTGGCATGGCAATACTCTTACTTTTCTTTTCTTCTGCTTTTTCTAGAGATGAAGTAATCAGCTTGATGAAATTATTCTTCCCATCAATCTCACTAGATTCTTTGACATTTTCCCATTTTTCACCAGGTATGTGAACAACCCATCTAAAGTTGGTAAGTTTCCCAGATGAACTACAAAATATCTCGTCCTTATTCAATTCCTTTATTTGTTTTGATTGGAGGTAGGTGTGACATTCCAACTGTATTTGGTCACCACCTGTCAAGAAGATTAAAAACCATACCTTTATATTAAACAATTTATTACGCAAAATTTGAATTGGGTTATGTTTTATTTGAATCAGTTCCATAACTAGCATACTTAAAAAGCATAATATTTTATTGAAATTCAACCTAAAATTTCTAGATTTTGGAAATAATTTAAATGTTTTAGCTATTTACACTCATTCAAGAGTAAGATCAAATGCTGGTACGTTCGTAAACGGAATAATGTATCGACACAGGATGAAATGTTAACCTGATAAATGTTACTTTGTTTTGTTTATATTGATATCAAAACAACTGTTTACCTGACATATAAATAATTTTCAAATAAATACCTTTTTGAACAAGGTCATGGCCTACACCAATACCAAGTTTCAAATGTTTGTCAGAGCTGCAAACAATTACATCTGCATCAAGATCTGTAATATCACCGAGCAATGTTGTTATAGATTGGCCTGTCTCAGTACAGAAATGGGCTGTACAACGGACACTTCCATGGGGATATCGGACAAAAAAATTGATATGATCTTTGATAGCCTCTACAGTTGACTGTGGTATTGCGTAAATTATAATTTTACTGTCAGATCTTCGAACTTCTACTATGTCGCCTTTCTTTTTTCTGACTTCTTGCAACTCTTTGTCGAGAAGTCCAGGTGGCGTTTCTTTACCAACGTTAACTTCTGCTATTGTTTTTTTCACAACGTTGACTGCTTTTTCACCTTCTGTTCTAGATAATGCGTAAATGATAATTTTGTTATCTTTTTCAAATTCAACTGCACATGTTACACCTTTATCTTTGAATTCTTTCTCTAATTCTTTCTGAACTGGTTTTCTTTTGAAGAATTGATATCTTTCGTTTGCAATATCTTGGATAATGAGAGTTACTTTTGTTTTTAGTGTATCAGAAACTCTATGCTTTGCTGATGCTACAATGGCTGCAGTTCCTGAATATTCAATATTACTGTTTGCTAAATCTGGAACAATGTTTATGGATTTGTGTTCTTTTCTTATACTTTCCATTTCTTTTCCCGCTGATAACAAACGTATTTCGTGATTTTCTAATCTTTCCCTGACTCTCCCGGAGTCTGTCAGGAGGTTGATGTGATTAACCAAAGATTTAAAAGGAATCTGGTAGCCAACTACTACTATGCTAAATCTGTTTTCATTGGTTGCTATCATAACTCTTTCCTTATCCTTGACATCAACTTGATGAACGCTTTTCTTGATTAAGTTCCATTCGTTTGGATCTATTTTGTATTCTTTAACTTGTAATGTTTCAAAGAACTGTAATACCTCTCTTTCAATATGTATACCCCATACCCTGGATTTCTTCTGAACATCTTTCATATCTGAAGTAAGGTTTGAAGCTATGCGAAGAGAACGCTTATCTGGTTTCACAAAAGACCAGTCTATTTTAGCTGAAAATATGCTTAAGCGAGTTTGTAGAACATCTTTGCTAATATTTGAAGCCGTAATGAAAGCTAATTTGTGTTCATCTAAGTTAGAAATCACTTTGACCTCTGGGACATTTTGTCTTTTTTTACCATAAGCTTTTACATTTATGTCGTGGTCCTTCAGCTTATGTCGTCTGATGCAAACATCATTAACAGCTGTAACAAATATATAAAAACATAACTTAGGCAAGTTATTTTAATAACTTATTTTATGCAAACGACGTAAACCATTTATTCATTTCTTTTTGATTATTTTCATAATCCTTTGGGGAACCCCTGCATTACGCTCTTTTGACTGGATGCCCATTGGTTAGTTTCTTCACTATGTATCTTATTACACTTTCTTGCTTATCTACAGGTCATTATATGTTACGTAGACCATGGTTTTGGTCATTTGATATTATTATAGTAACAGACCATGTATTTGGTCATTATATGTTACGTAGGCCATAGTTTTGGTCATTTGATATTATTATAGTAACAGACCATGTATTTGGTCATTATATGTTACGTAGACCATGGTTTTGGTCATTTGATATTATTATAGTAACAGACCATGTATTTGGTCATTATATGTTACGTAGGCCATGGTTTTGGTCATTTGATATTATTATAGTAATTTTAAGTTATATAAATTCTGTGTATGTATTTTTTGTTCAATAGAATATGATTAAATGTATATTTAGTTTATGTAGACCTAACATTTGTGTATAGAATATGATTTTTAAAATCAAACATGACCAGTTTACTTTAACCTGGTATTTGTTCATTAGAATATGATTTTTAGATATATACATTTTAGATAGACATTGCATTTGTTCAATATATTATGCTTTAAAAGAGACTCCAATAGACAATGTTTTGACATTTCTAATATAATTACCTGCATGGGCTGGTAGTTAGTGTTAGAACCTTTTTGTTTTTGTTTTCAAAAGTTCTACATAAAGTAAGCCTTTCATAAAAATTATTTGTATGCACAAAATATGAACGTGTCATAACAGTAGGATATCATGCTAGTTTAACTAAACTTAACTGCTTGGGCCGTTAAGTCATTATTACAAAATGAATGCCTGATTTAATCTCTCATTCAGATATTTGCTTATATGTCTTGCTCATTTAGTTGTTTTGTTTAGGTGAAAACAGTCTTTTATTGAAGTTTGATATTGTAATATATATATAATCACTGAAAAGATTGTTGACAAGGACATTGTCTCATTGTTATTTTGCAGAACTTGCTTGGGCTGGTACTGTATTGCAACTTATTTATAGGTTTTTCAAATATTCTTAATCACATTCAGTATTTTCACTGTTAGTTACAAACATTGATTGAGCTTGAACTAATATAGCTAATATGAGAAATTGAACATCTTGTGAAGGCATAAATAACTTGTTGAACATCAAATATGACGAACAGTTCTGAATTTTGCCAAGTGCTTGGCCTTTGTGGGGTAGAAAAGATTTATTTTATTGCATCTTTCCTGGTGGCTTAGTTGACCCCTTCCTAGGCCAAGCTATTGTATTCTGTATTATTTTATTATCGTTTTATGTTTTGCATTCATTATTATCAGAGACATATAATACATTATATGTCTCTGTTATTATCTTGTTGGAAAATGTATATGTATATATTATATATTGTTTATTTTTGTATGAGAAACATTTTTACTCTGAATAAGTAAAAATATTGCAATTCAACTTCTTGTTTCTCTTTTCATTTATGCATTGCCCAAATGGTCCAATAATGTTAAATACATGAGATACTCGCCGATTCATTCAAGTGAAAGGTAAACCTCTCGTTGTTGTTTGGGTTGAAGGAGGAAAGCATAAAGGCAAGTTATTTTAATAACTTATTTTATGCAAACGACGTAAACCATTTATTCATTTCTTTTTGATTATTTTCATAATCCTTTGGGGAACCCCTGCATTACGCTCTTTTGACTGGATCCCCATTGGTTAGTTTCTTCACTATGTATCTTATTACACTTTCTTGCTTATCTACAGATCGATAGTTTTGTAAACAAGATTTTTATTTTGAGATTTTATAAACTTTCCCACCCTCCTTCCCCTTTTCAACACCTTTGGCTTTTTATTTAAGATATTGGTTAGATGTTCATATATATTTTTGGTCGATTACAAATGTATTTCGGTAATAACGCCAGTTTATTAAGTTTGTTGGCTACCATATTCATTTTTGTATGCTTATGTAGCATGTGTTACATTTATCATTTTATATCTTTATATGGCTTAGTTGACCCCTTCCTAGGCCAAGCTATTGTATTCTGTATTATTTTATTATCGTTTTATGTTTTGCATTCATTATTATCAGAGACATATAATACATTATATGTCTCTGTTATTATCTTGTTGGAAAATGTATATGTATATATTATATATTGTTTATTTTTGTATGAGAAACATTTTTACTCTGAATAAGTAAAAATATTGCAATTCAACTTCTTGTTTCTCTTTTCATTTATGCATTGCCCAAATGGTCCAATAATGTTAAATACATGAGATACTCGCCGATTCATTCAAGTGAAAGGTAAACCTCTCGTTGTTGTTTGGGTTGAAGGAGGAAAGCATAAATGTGTTTAATTATTCTTTTAGGAAAAATTTATTTGTATCGTTCTCTATTTCATTTTGGTCGAAAGACGTTCATTTTCATTGTGAACAATAATATAACCAATAGAAATGTATCGGTTAAATTTATCTAATATTATGGTGAAATATTATTACGACAACCATATCATAAACTATTTTTTGGGTTTATTGTTTTTAAATAAATAGCTATGAAAGTTCAATTTACAAGAATGTGCACGAATCTATAATTTTGAAGAAATACCTATATTAGTTGAATATTAGAGGCGGAATCTTATCACCTATGCATGCATTCTACTGTGTACTAGTAAACTGCTTTCCAATCAATTTTCATTCATTGTATATGATTTTTAAATTAGTAAATATATATTTTTAAACCCTGGCGTTGTCAATTTATTTTCGATCTATGAGTTTGTATGTCCCTCTGGTATCTGCGCCCCTCGAGCTCTCTTATGAAACTCTGTATTTTATTCCGATAAGTTAAGCGGTTATGGAAACGTGACTTTCCCTCGAAAATGTGCTTAATTATGAATTTTAAACGTATGAAGAGAACTGGCAAAATCAATTATTTACAATTTAGATTAAACATTGCCACACATATAAATTACGCGATGTTTTGTTACTAGTTACTTGAAATAGTTCTCTTCTATGCCATTAATATAAAAACATTTTATATCCCATTTATGGGCATTATGTTTTCTGGTCTGTGCGTCCGTCCGTCTGTCCGTCTGTCCCGCTTTAGCTGGTTAAAGTTTTTGGTCAAGGCAGTTTTTGATGAAGTTGAAGTTTAATGAACTACACTTTGAACACATGCTCCTTATGATATGACCTTCTAGTGGTAATGTTAAATTAGAGTTCTGATCCACTGAACATAGAAAATGATATTGCGATTAGGGCATCCGTGTACTATGGACTTATTTTATTTTTTTTAAAATATATTGATGTGCCTACAACTTACCTTGAGAGCTTGTAAAAACTACAACACACCATCCTTCATCAATATTGAATTCAATTTTCTTCACTGTACCTCCTCCAGAGAGATCATTGTTACTAAAATAATCTCTTATATCATTTTCTGTGATTTTACTTTCACAGAAACCGTCGATTAAAATACTGCAAGTCTCTCTATCTGTCGTCAATGACACGGCTTCTGTAATAACGAAAACAAAGATTGAATTGTTAAACGGCTCAATATTTTGGAAAATTTAAAATATTAAATTAAGGACTTTTTTCTATTTCAATAATTACATACACTTGTCTATTTCCTGCTTTGTTTGGAGATCCAGTTTTTATGTATCTATTGTCATTACAAAATAAAAGGTCAAGGAGGTTAATGCATTTATTTCTTAAGACTCTGGAAATTTAGGGCCTGGCATTTTATAAAGACACTGGTGGTTGCTTCTCTATTGTAAACGTCTCAGCTGAGATTGAATTTCACTTAAACAATCAAGCAAATCCTGACAGGAAACAGTATAGCAGAGTTCAGGTTGGATTGTATTACAGTAATATGGAACGTTTACATAAGGACAGATATAGCCAAAAATTTCTGAGTTATTTCAAGGTTTAGGATAGTCTTCGTTGTAATTGTTTATTTTTCTTTTATTCATAATTCATTCATTTGGATTTTTTGTTTTCAAGACAGTTTATTAAAAGATATCTTTTACATTATAGTAATGAATGCTATTTTCGGATGGATTATTCATGTGTAAAGTCGACCGACTTAATTACGAACTGAATAAAGTTAGAAAGACATTGTTTAATAAAGTGATCAAAAACCCGAATTTACACAACTAAAAACTTAAAATTAAATTTATGACATATAAAATTGAGAATGGAAATGGGGAATGTGTCAAAAAGATAACAACCTGACATCAGAAATCAGATCAATTGATTAAATCAACGCTAACGAAATGAGTTCTTCTGTGTAGGAATTTTAACTCATGACTGGACGTCATAAAACGGTTTCATTTATGTCTATATATATTAACTGAATGCTGATAACAAGAGGGTCAAAAACTAAAACGCTACATCATCAAATTTTGGCATAATACCAAAATGTAGTTTTATAATATAATGTAGCTTATTTACCTGACGAAATCTGGATATAGGTATTTAGTCGGATCTTAACATGTACTTGTGAATTGTTTACAAACCGGTATTGATCAAAATATACAAACTAATGTCGAAATGTTCAGGACTTAATTAAATCTGAATTTGGGTAAGATAATGTAAGCATACGATTTGTATTGAGTCTTACACTTTGAGAAGCAAATAATCTTAAACTACTTTATCAAAATATGGTGTAAAAACGTTAATTATAAGCTATGAAAGTCAAGTGGCTCGAGCATTTTTCTGAGTAAGTTTTAAAAAATTTCAAAGAAATAGTTTTACAGTGGGTTAGCTTTCATTAGTCTTCACTATCCTATAGATTAACACCTTTTGGTTATATTTATAATTTATAATCTTTATTGAAGGTGGAGCACGAATGCACAGTTAATTAATTATATTGATGTGCCATGTGTCTGCAAGAGTGACAATCCTTTGTATTATGTGCCGATTTGAAAAAAGTTATACGAATATTGTCTCCCTTTAACAGGTTCATTATTTTATAATTAAGTATAGGTTTCTGATTTAATTTTGAATAATTACAAAATGTATCAATTCAATATATTTCAGTTTTTGTTATTGGTGCATCAAAGACATTGATGTACGAATATAATTTCATAAATTTGAAACGTTTAAAATGATGAAATACCAATATAAAGAACAGTTCATATTTTTTGAAAAAAAGACTATAAATGAAATCCGAATCATGTATCTCCCCTTCATGAAAGATTGATTGTGAGATTATCTAATATTGCTAAAGATAAAAAAAAATATCTAATATTAATCATAGAGATGGACTAGCAAGCAATTTTTAATTGTAGCTTATATAACGTTAAAGCAATTTGCCACTATAAACGAATGTTACTTTATACAAATATAAGGACTTTGAAAGCTAAATCTACAAATTTTATTAGATATTTATGAATTTGTATAACAATAGATTAACATGCTATATAATGCTATGTCTTTAAAAAATGCTGACTGTAAAGAATCATACAGGGGAAAATATATTTTGTGTGAATAGAAAGAAAAACAACCGACAAAATTTAATAAAGCAATTACGAAATTAGATAATCTGAGTTATTTCCCCTTATGTTGGTAGTTGAAAAAGAATTACCTACTGTAAATTCAATTATTGCGTGCATTTATTATTGCAATTTTTGAAAAATTGATAAAAATGCATGATGTATCTTTGCGATGTTAGGAAAATGAGGAAAATAAATATGTATCAAATATCTATACAATTATTGGTCGATGTCTGGAAAATATAAACTTTTTTGTATGAGGCTGAGAAACTGGTTAAGAGCCTTCCTCAGTTTTGCGTCGAGAACAAAAAAGTTTTTATTTTTATGACATTGACCTAATATTGTTTTTAGACTGCAACTTAAATTAATAAAATGATAGCTTTTATAATCGTAACACAAATGTCAAACTTATTTTCACCCCTTAATGAACCTCTGATTGTGGAGAAAGTGTTCCATGATGAAATTGACATTATACAAAATATAGCTATGATACTATATTTAGGAAATAAACACAACTAGTCGCAGTATAAAAGAATGCAATGATATGGTCATTCATATTAGTTTCCTGCTACAAATGTTTGAGTTATTCGAAAAACTAAGGATTTTCTTATCCCAGGAATAGATTACCTTAGCCGTATTTGGTAAAACTTTCTTGGAATTTTGGGTCCTCAATGCTCTTCAACTTTGTACTTGTTTGGATTAACAACTGTTTTGATCTGAGCGTCACTGATGAATCTTAAAGGCAACAGTAGTATACCGCTGTTCAAAACTCATAAATCCGTGGACAAAAACAAAGTCGGGGTAACAAACTAAAACCGAGGGAAACGCATTAAATATAAGAGGAGAACAACGACACAACACTAAAATGTAACACACACAGAAACGGACTAAGCATCAGACAAAATCCAACGAGAATAACAAATATAACATCAAAAGCAAATACATGAATTTGTAGTAGACAAGTACCGTGACACGTCTTATCGCAATGTGAAATTACACTAAAAATTAAGAGAAAACAAACGACGCAACGTATTTAACCTCGCAATAATTTTTGAATATACATTATACGATTCATAACAGATTTAGACCAATTGTGGTCTGCTATTTTGCAATCCAATAGATATAAAGACACTAGATATACAATTACATCAAGTATATGATAGAACCGTGCTACTTTGAAATTATAGGAAGATACAAATATAAAAAAGAAGATGTGGTATGATTGCCAATGAGACAACTATCCACAAAAGACCAAAATGACACAGACATTAACAACCATAGGTCACCGAACGACCTTCAACAATGAGCAAAGCCCATACCGCATAGTCAGCTATACTAGGCCCCGATAAGACAATGTAAAACAATTCAAACGAGAAAACTAACGGCCTTATTTATGTAAAAATAAATGAACGAAAAACAAATATGTAACACATAAACAAACGACAACCACTGAATTACAGGCTCCTGACTTGGGACAGGCACATACATAAATAATGTGGCGGGATTAAACATGTTAGCGGGATCCCAACCCTCCCCCTAACCTGGGACAGTGGTATAACAGTACAACATAAGAACGAACTATAAAAATAGTAAGTCTGCTTTGCAAATAAACGAACAAGTCGACGATATATTTCTTTTTTGAAATAATGTCAATTATCAGATGAAGAAAAACTCAAACGCCACTAGACATATCAAATATTAAAAGATTCATATCAAAATAAACTCACCATAGATACCAGGATTAAATATGGTGTGTCTATAATCAAATTTATATAGCCACTTAATATGTAAAAATTCTAACAGAAACAACCATACTCACCATTTTCGTGATTGATATCATCAGCTTTATCTGGACTGAAATCTAGAAAAAAAAACATAATTATGTAATCGGTTTGTTTGTTTCAATAACCAAAACATACAATACATCTTTATGATTGAGTTAAGCCCGTCAATTGATATTTTATAGTGTGTCTCTCTATATTGTAATGCTACATTAATGTTTCATGTTAGGGTGAAGGATTGCGCCTGTTTAAAAGTCTAAATCCGCTGCATTTGTTTACACCTGTCCTAAGTCAAGAACTGATTAACAGTAGCACTTTTCACAAATCCTATTTGTAAAATTAATCTTACGATACGAATATCTGGTTGAGTTTGACTGTCCCTCTGGTACCTTTCGTCCCTCTTTTAAGGAATATTTTAGACTTAGGATACAATTTATACTTAAGATATATTTTGTGAAAAGGGCTAGTGTTGTACAGTGGTTGTCGTTTTTGGAGGTGGTTCATAAGCGTTTCTAGTTTCTCTTTTTTACACACATTAAACCGTTGAATTTCCTGAGTTTGAATTGTTTTACACTGGTCATTTTTGGCTCTTTATAGGTTGCTGTATGGTGTGAACAAAAGCTCCTTGTTGAAGGCCATACTTTTACCTATAATTGTTTACATTTTACACATTGTAACTTTGATGGAGAGTTGTCTCATTGGCTTTCGTACCACATGTTCTTATTTCTATTGAAAGTATGTAGTGCTGAAATCTTTCAAACTAAAAATTAACTTGTCTAAGTGGTATTCAATTGTTTCCTGTTAATTCTAATAAAAAAGTACATCCGCTCGACTTTTGTTTTTTGCTTAAGATATTTATAAGTTTACTCTTTATTTCTCATTTTTTAGTTTGGATGCACTCCTTCGTAAAAATAAGTTATTTATTCAATCAATACACTACCAAACAATTACAGATATAAAAATTCACACGTTCCTGAACCTAATACAATCTTACACAGTGTGCATGTTGGAAAACTGGCATATTTTTTTTATATGACACATGTTCCGCGAATTAACTATCTCATTTCTTCATGTATATGCTCTGCATGTTTCCGTTTTATCTATACTAGAACACACCCGCGAAATCGCAGGATTTTAGAGCGTGGTTGAAAGTATGGAAAGTGTTTTTGGAAGAATTTTGTAAAAGATTTAATGACTTCCAGGAAATGTATCAAAAGGTACTTGGGGACAGTAAAACATTTTTTTTTATCCCTCCTCCTTTATTTCCAAAATTCCCATTTTTTTGGTTTTTTATTAATTTCAGTATGAACATACATTTAGTGTATTATAAACATGCAAGTCAGGAGCCTGTAATTCAGTGGTTGTCGTTTGTTTATGTGTAACATATTTGTTTTTCGTTAATTGTTTGTACATAAATTACTTTTCTTGTTTGAATTGTTTTACATTGTCATTTCGTGGCCATTTATAGCTGACTATGCGGTATGGGTTTTGCTCATTGTTAAAGGCCGTACAGTGACATATAGTTGCTAATTTCTGTGTCATTTTTGTCTCTTGTGGAGAGCTGCCTCTTTGGCAATCATACCACATCTTCTTTTTTCGTAATCAATGAATTTTTTTGGTGAAAGATTTAATGACTTGAGAATTCAAGTTCAGAAAAGGTATCATAAGTTAGGTACTTTGGGACAGGACAATTGTTCTTCTAGCCCGGCTCCTCTTTTTCCCCAAAAAATTCCATCCTTTTTTCTATTAATTTTAATAACACATGGATAGTTTCAGCGCTTATCTGTATATTTCATACATCCATTACTATAAATAAAGAGTAATTGCTTTTTACTTTCAATTCCCAGTTTACTAATCGATCCACGGCGGTCATTGATATATATTACAGACCCTCTCTATCTAACTCTGTGACTGCCTCGGATAGTAAACTTGATTTAATGATATCAGATAGAAAATACACTTTATTCGTAGTATATGTATGTTCAAAGTATACAGAAAACACAAACCGGAAGTCTTATCTGACTTAAAATTCGTCCAATGACGGAAATAATATTCGGACGCTTTTTTTCTCGTTTTTCTCCCAAAATAACTCAATCTGAATAATCATATGAATGGATGACAAATGCGACTATGCACTGTACCTATAGGACACAGAGGCATGATGAATGATTTATTGTGGAAAGAAGAGAAGCGACACACATAATGAGGTCTTCTCGTTTCATAGTATAGATAACGGAATAAAACAAACAACTGTCATATAAGTGGACGGTCTAGCTAGGATTAACCCACCAAATGACTGAATCGTGTCAAGAATGTTAGAGTTGTTTTTCACTCGTTACTTTTGTTGATAAAGTTTAATTTTGTCAGTTAAGAGGTAGAGGACTTCACCATTTTTGAATTTTTCCTGAAGTTTGGTATTCGTTTTTTTATTGAGAAGTATAAATAAAGCAACAGTAGTGTACCACTATAAAACATTTACAGACCCCATTCTCCTTCAGAATCTGTAAATTCTTTTTCTTTACCGAATAAATCTAAAATAAAATACCGAAAGTGTTGATGTGTGTATACACTTATTCATATACAAACTATATTATATTACAATAAGCATATTCAAATACTTGTTTAGTCATAAAGTATCAGATTAGTCCATTTTAGTATCTTATAAATGTTAAAACATTTATAGAAAAAGAAGTGGGGGCGTACTCAGATTTTGATTTTTGAATCAAACATTTTTAACTCAAAAATTCCTTAAACGTGTACCAGAAGCTATGAAAAATATGTACATAAACATTTTGTATTTGGAGAACTAAACTACAATCTTTTGTTGAGTCCTCAGATAACCATTTTGACAGTTTACGCATTTTGCGTTGAACTTTTTTCCAATAAATCCTGACTCAATCTTCATACTTTCTGTTTTAACTACATTTTTGAGATAAAGTCATATCATTTAAAAATGAAGTATCAAAAAAAAAAAAAACAACATCAAAGGTAATTTCATTTTTATTTTAGTCAATGATATTGTTATCTCATTTGAGGGGATGGAATCGATAATATATAAATTATCGTTGATCTTCTAAACGAGATTGATTTTCTCGCTTGAACCGGGACGGCAAAAGCAAGAAAAGCAATCGAGTTTAGATGACCAATGATAATCTGTTTATCGCTATTTTACCTATGAAGACGTTGTCATTTTTATGTCAATTTCATTTGCAAGTCAATGTGCCTCCTTAGTTTCTAGCGATAATTTTCAATCTCAAGCGAGTAGCATGATATGAAAAATTATCACAAAAAAGATCAAAGGAAAAGTGCACAAAATAGCGATAATAATGCACATTAGCCAGTGTAGACTCTTTTACACTTCAAATAAAAATAAACAAGTTTGTTGATTAATTGTAATGCTTACCATTTTTTTCTACATTATCTGTCTCTTCTTCTGGATTACCTATGAAAATACATTAATGAATATCTGTATATAAAGTTAAAATCAAAAGCAAAATGAGGATGTTTGATTTGATGTAGGCCTTTCTGTGCATCTCTGTTACATTTTTTTATGGTGATTAAGATGAAAGCACAATGTTCACAGATGTTCCCCTATTTTTGACATTTTTAACCTATTGTGTCTGTTTGTTTTGTTCTCGCATCGTTGTCAATATAACGGAACATGATGCGACGGTCATTCAAGTGAGAGGTGTAGCTACATATAAAACCAGATTTCCATCATTTTCTACAAAAGGAAATACCTGTACCAAGTCAGGAATAAAACAGCTGTTATCTATTCGTTTGTAAAATTTGAGGGTTTGATTCTGGCATTTGATTCTTGACTTTCCTTTTTCAATTTTCCTTCGCGTTAAAAAATATTTTTGTGATTTTACTTTATACTTGTTTCTGTAAACCAAAAATTCTCATAAAAATCGTTTAATTGTGAACAAATGTTTTATTGACATGATAATATTTGTTTTGACCTTGGAGTACAGATATTGCAAGAGACTAATCTTTTTGGTTTAATCATCTTTTTTTTAATATACCATGGCATCCATATTGGCTTCTTGTGAACTGCAAGTGAAATGTCTGTGATAGAGAAATTGTAAAAACGTTAATATTTTTTATTGAGCGAACAAATTTTTGTTAAAGACATGAATTGCACGGGAACATATGAACAAGAAATATTCTTATAATTATAAATTTGTATCTAGTTTTTTTTATCAATCAATTCATTCTTTTTTTTACGAATCATTTACACTAATTATAATTATACCTGTTACACAGTTCAATGACTCAATCTTCACTTCTTCTGTGAATTGTTTCTTATTCAGCAGAATTTGAATATAAACATCCGAATCTTTGATGTTCTGTAAAGATTTAAATCTGCCATTACCCATACTGGTAAATCGTAATTGTGTTACATCACCAGAGGATTCGTCCTTAAGAACAGCAGACACCCGTAAAGAAGAATCATTTATGGTATTCTCCTTGAAATCCTTCAAAGTTACTTGAAGAGTTTTATTCCCTCTCGTATTTACTATTATCATTTCTGTCCTTGGTGGATATGCATTTGTAGCTGAAATTGCCGCATGGTGTTCAATAATTTTCTGTAGATTTTTTCCTTTCAGTATGCGTGAGTCATCTCCTGTGGTTACGTTTGAAAAATCGATGTGGCTACCAACTCTAGGAGCTTCGTCGTACTTTTCTTGTATCAAATCTTCAAATCTTTGGTTTATAACTGGAACGAGGTTCAGGAATCCTGCTGAATTATTCGAAAGACATGATTGCTCAAGGAAAATGTTTGCATCTGACAATCTATACTTGGACTCTTCTAGTTCCTGTTTCTGTTTCGTCAGAACAATTTCTTTGTTCTGTGAAATCGTGTTAACCGTCTCCAACAGCTCATCTCTTCTTTTCTCTAACAGCTTGATACACTGGTTAAAAAAAGAACTAATTTCAAAATCCGCTGAAATAGTTTGCTTTGTGACATCATAAGCTTCCCCATCTATTCTCTTTTGGAGTCTCGTTATCTGAACTTGCTTTTCATTTAGCTTTTCTCCTTTCTTGAGAAGACTGTCTCTTTCCTCTACAAATTGGTCCTCGATATCTGTTGGTGTATGTTCTGTCTTGTCAGAGTGGTCAACCATCCAGCATGTACCGCACACAACCTTTTTACAACTATCCCCTGTACAATAGACTTCTAATGGCTTGTTTTTATGTCCTTCTCTACTACATAGCACCTCATGTCGGAAATGCGAAGGATCTTTTATTTCAGTAATGCTTACAACTTTGTGAGTTCTCCATTTTTTATTTTTCTCATGACCTTTGTTGCAGCCGCCACATAAAAGGTTTTCACAAACGTCACACCAGAAATCGGCTTTGTTATCACACATATCACACTCTACTTTTGATGACTGGCAGAACTTCTTGTGGAAGGAAACTAGATCTTTTCGGGTGAAATCAACCTGGTACGTTTCCAATGAATCTCCGGATGTTTTAGAGTTATCATGACATGTTGGGCAAGTAAGGATATTGTTTTTTAAAAGCTTCTCTAAACACGTCGAACAGAAAGTATGCAGGCATGGTAACACCCTTGGTAGATGATCCTCTTCATCAAACTGTGTTTTACAGTGTAAACATTGAAGGCGTTTTTCTCTTATACTTCCATGAAGACCACCTTCTGCCATGGTTCACTAAATTAAAGACTATCATTATTTACTGCGTGCATAATGAAACAACTATAATTTCAACAATGTTAAACATCCCCACCGTGTATTGGTACCTCCGAAGCAAAGAAAAAAAAGTTAATACAATCATTTTTATAACAGCGTGAACAAACCCACTTCTTGTCGCGCTCAGGTTATCAATTGACTGGGTCATTTTAGGTGAATGTTCGTCTGTAACGCCCACTTGTCATATCGTACGTATCATAGACATTTAAACTGTGGGCTGTCAAAGGCTCTTAGCGCCTAAATCAAATAATACAAATAACTAGCATAGGACTAAACGTTGTGTGTTAATTTAAATGTTGAATACTGAAACTTTCTTTTTTTTTGCTTCTCGTGCATCTGCATGTTCTTTCCTCTATAATTATATTAAAATCCCAATTGAAACGCCTCTGACCGACTGAGTAGGCGTAAAATCACTGTTATCGACAGTCGATAACAAACAAGTTAAGGGTAAATGATTCCGTATTTTTACCAACATACGTATTACGGCTGTCCGCGCTGTTATGAAAATGATTCTATTCTTATCCCCGTACAGAAAACAACAATTCAGTATTGTTCAAGATTAAATGGCATATATACCTCTATCCTACGAAAACATCAAATGAATAGTTGAAGGATAAACTTATTTGAAAAAAGTAAAATCACAAAAATACTGAACTCCGAGGAAAATTCAAAACGGAAAGTCCCTCATCTAATGGCAAAATCAAATAATAAAACACATCAAACGAATAAACAACAACTGTCATATTCCTGACTTGGTACAGGCATTTTAAATGTAGAAAATGGTCTCGTTTTTCGCTTAACAGGTACCTTCCTTTCCGATTTAGGTCTAGATACCGCCAAAACATGATCATTTTCAGCCCTAAATAGTAGCTACATTATAATAATCAATATCACAAAACTTTACACATGCAAGCAAAACGTAGAGTATATTGAAAATATGAAAACATTGGTCTTACGTTTTCCCGCCGCTTCGTAAGTACGTATGTCCGGTGGTTGATGCTACACAGTATTTAATGTATGATTTTAGTTGTCAAAATAATTGCCGAATTTCCTGTAGTATAAAGTGTTTGTAGATACTAATTATAGACGTCATAAAATTTCCCTGTCTAGGCTTTCTTTTTTAAAATATATTCTCTTAGCCTTATCTAATTAATGTTGTACTATTCCATATATACTTTGACAATCTGCTGTTAATATAATTATCAATTTACATGTTAGCTTTTCAAAATCGTGCTCTGATTTTCCTCCGAGTGCAGTATTTTTGTGATTTTACTTTTTTTTTTATAGGCCTTTTGAACCTTTTGAATACGAGCGAGAGAAACTATATATAACGTCCGTCGTAAACTTTTATCTACTTGAGAATTCAAAACCCATCGAGAAAAATGTTTATCTTTCTTATCAAACATATTTTTAATCAATTCAAAATGGCCTGTCATGGTTTAAAAATAGAAGTATTCAGTCACGTCTAACTTAACAAGATGTAAGTCTTTAAAATCTTGCATATAAAACCAATGACACATTTAACATCAAACATTCAACGATATTGCGACTTGACGGGTTCATATTTTAAAGTACTTTTCCAGACTAGCATCAATCAATTACGCTCAATGCAATATTTACATTTCGAAAATGTTCTGGAATTTAATAAGATGATTATAAGACTTTGAAAAATGATCAAGAAAGTAATAACACAAGATAATATTTCTAAGTTATATTTAAAGTTTAAGTGTCAGACGTCAGCCAGAAAAATCGCGTCAGAAAATAATGAATATTTGACTATTTATAAGAAACGAAACAATTCTGATACCAGATCAACATTTAAATATGAAAATAAATGAAAAAAAACCTTGATGTAAGATCAAAATTAGTAGATGATTTTTTTTTAATTTCGATTTTAAATATGACTTACCTTTAACCTACGTGTACTCTCACTAAACGAAAATGAGGAAGTAAGATAACTGTTATATTTAAACTCGAACCCATCAAATGTATGTCTGTACGTACTTATTTATAGATTAGGAAATCCAAGAGATTTTCTGAAAGTATGGAGTAAGCGGAATCAATAGTGGGTGACTAGAGCATCATTGCAGAAAGTCGAAAAAAATATTTAAATTTTAAATAGTAAAACTGTACTTGCAGAAGATGATAATTAACAGACAGTTAAAGTAATTTATTGTTTTTTGGACAACACAAAAATAACTAAATATAAATACAATCGTGTAATCTTGAAAAACGCTGGTATTGTATATGCTACCACTGGCGAAACATAGAAACGGAAATAGCCGATCGTTTCGGAAGAATTAGTACATTAAATGCCTGTACCAAGTCAGCAATATGATAATTGTTATTTATTCGTTTGATGAATTTGAGCTTTTGATTTTGCCATTTCATTAGGGACTTTCCTTTTTGAATTTCCCCAGGATTTCAGTATTTTTGTGATTTCACTTTTTATCGCATTGCAAAAGAAACAAAATGTGCGCATAACCTATTTAGTAAAGGAGTAACAGAACCTTTACAAACTGTCGAAAAAGGGTTGACATGTGATGTTGGTTATATTAATATGATTGATGAAGCTTTATAATATTTGACAATGTAAATTACAAGAATTACCTTTATAAAATATGAATATAGATATAGGAAGATGTGGTGTTATGCTCATTACTCAAAATAGGTCTTTATAATTCAGAAAAAAACCTACTTTGTATTTTAATTTCCATTTGTTGAGAACATGCACGATTCATGCTTCCATGGCTTCGTTGCCAACGAAACGTATTTCTTGACCTTCGATACAAGCAATGACCAATTATATAAAAAATATTTGAAGCGAATTACGATGCGCACTTCCACTGTCATATGACATTGACACAAAGATCCAATGATTATCTACCTTGGAATATCAATCAAAGAACTTCCTTGTTCGATTTTAGCTTCCCGAAGTAAGTTACTGTTAGATTTCAACTAGAGTGTCTCCTTTTTGTAAAAAAAAGTTTCTCTAATTATCATATAATAATTATATATAGTATGAAATTCAAAACAGTGTAGCTGTGGCCATTGATTGACACATTAAAATCATTCATTGACTGGGACAATTTAGGTGAACGTTTGTATGTAACGACCAATGCTCACTATGTACTTTTTAAAGACACTTAAACTATGGGGTCACCAAAGGTTCTCAACACCTAAATAAAGTAATTCGAAAAATTAATCAGAAATAACACGATATTTTGATTTATATCAATTATATAAATCAAGACACAAAGGTTATTCCTGATTAATTTTTCGAATTATTTTATAATTAAAGGCGTTAAGAAACCTTTGTTGACCCCACAGTTTAAATGTCTATCGTAGGTACGTCATGAACAGTGGTTGTTACAGACAAACGTTCACGTAAATTGTCCCAGTCAATGGATGATTTTGATGGGTCAATCAATGGCCACAGCTACACTGTTTTGAATTTCATACTAAGCTTCACCTAAGATGTTGCTTATTTGTTTTAAATAACTTGTTGTTGACTGTCAATTGTTCATTCGATTATCATGTAAAAATGGTTTGCTTCACTTTGTGCAGCTTATCTTAAAGAACGGCAAAGTTTGTACCTAATCAATTGCAAAACAAGTAAGAATACGCTATTCAGAGGTCTATTCATTGCAGGTTCATTCAAGGGTTTTGACGATCAACGATTTGGTTATGAATACAATTATAAGTAGAACTAGCACAAGTTTTATTTTTGGTCGATTCTAGGGGTGACTGCTGTGAAAGGTAAACAACTATTGACTCTAATATATATTATGTGCAATACAATTCATGCTTTTTAAAGCCTCGTTTTTTTCGACGTCAATTTAACTTTATTATCAAGTTTAAAACGTATAGAAAGACCAATAACTGAGTTAACATAAAGTTATTATTTTGCCATAGATAAATTTCATTGTCCTGGCATGCACCTTTTCAAATGATTTTTTTGGGGATATTTATTTCAAATTGTGTCAGGTAAATACATACTAAGATACAGAAGGGCAGTGTCCTCAATTTGGAGGAGTTTTGTGTCTGTGTATGAACACTAAAATTGAGAATGTAAATGGGGAATGTGTCAAAGCGACAACAACCCGACCATAGAGTAGACAACTGCCGAAGGCCACCAATGGGTCTTCAATGTATCGAGAAACTCCCGCACCCGGAGGCGTCCTTCAACTAGCCCCTAAAAATATACATACTAGTTCAGTGATAATAGACGTCATACTAAACTCCAAATTATACACAAGAAACTCAAACTAAAAATCATACCAGTCTAACAAAGGCCAGACTAGTAAACAAACAGTCAAGTAACCCGGCTACGTCCACATGTATGTTTGTCCATCTGATGAGTTAAGCCTTTTTTAAATGATTTTTATAGTTCGTTCTAATATTGTACTGTTATACCACTGTCCCAGGTTAGGGGAGGGTTGGGATCCCGCTAACATGTTTAACCCCGCCACATTATGAATGTATATGTGCCGGTCCCAAGTCAGGAGCCTATAATTCAGTGGTTGTCGTTTGTTTATGTGTTACATGTTTGTTTTACGTTCATTTTTTTTATATAAATAAGGCCGTTAGTTTTCTCGTTCGAATTGTTTTACATATGCCTTACGGTGACGTACAGTTGTTAATTTCTGCGTCATTTTGGTCTCTTGTGGTGAGTTGTCTCATTGACAATCATACCACATCTTCATAGTCTACGTTAATATATGAAACGACTAATTATAAACTTAGCCTTCAATTTCATAGGAATAGAATGACAGTTGTATATACCTTCTTTATTATAACATAGCTTTCAACCTCATTTATCAAGCTGTAATATTAGTGACGAAGAAAGTTTGTATATTAAATGATTGTCAAAATGTTTTAGATTGGAATTTTGTTACATTTACACCAATATCTATAAAGGTTCAACATTTGCAGATGACTCTGAAAAGGTGGATTGATTATCCAGGAATTTTTAAACAAGCATTTCGTAAAGGGTACGGAGTGACAAACATTTTATATTATTTTAGAATGAAATTCAAAACAGTGTGGCTGTGGCCATTGATTGACATATTAAATTCATCCATTGACTGGAACAATTTAGGTGAACGTTTGTATGTAACGACCACTGCTCACTATGTACTTTTTAAAGACACTTAAACTATGGGGTCACCAAAGGTTCTCCACACCTTAATAAAGTAATTCGAAATATTAATCAGAAATAACACGATGTTTTGATTTATATCAATTATATAAATCAAAACATAAAGGTTATTCCTGATTAATTTTTCGAATTATTTTATAATTAAAGGCGTTAAGAAACCTTTGGTGACCCCACAGTTTAAATGTCTATCGTAGGTACGTCGTGAACAGTGGTCGTTACAGACAAACGTTCACGTAAATTGTCCCAGTCAATGGATGAATTTAATGTGTCAATCAATGGCTGAATTTAAGGTGTCAATCAATGGCCACAGCCACACTGTTTTGAATTTCATTCTAAGTATTGTAATTTTCATTGTTATTAATACATGTTATATCAGTATTACAAACCTAATGTTGAATTCTATCCTATTTTTGGGAAATTTTTGAAATGTGACGTCACTTTGTGCGTCGATTTCTTCGGTTAACCCGGCTCTGCCCATTTTGTATGTGCTGGTTTAGATTGTTTTACGTATTCGTTTTTATTCTGTAGTTAGTCACCACTTCGATGTTAACATATATGTCTATTATATAGTAATTTTTATAAATATAATGTTTGCAAAAGTATGAATTATTCTAAATACTAAGGGTTTTCTTATCCAGGCAGATACAGCCCGTAACAGAGAAGTGATCGAATTGATGTTTCTTTACCGTCAAAATTAGCTACGTTATCGACAAACTTAATTGAGGAGTGACCGAACTATTGGTACTTTAACGTTAAAAAGATTGACAATGCTGACAAACTTTCATGTGTCGATAATCAAGTTTAATACCGATAATATTGAAAATAATTCTAATTAATATGAATAAAAAATATGTCCATGCACCATTTCGATTGGGCGCAAAGTAGTCATTTCTTCAAAGTCAGAACAGAAAAAAAAAAGATTTATGGAAGGACGTCTTGATAGTATTATTTCCTTTACAATTTTACCCAAAACTAAAAGAAATATACTCAGTCTGGTAAACAATTAAAAAGGTGTTTCATAGGAATGAAGTCCTTTATTTTTTCGGACTACAATGTGTATCGTATGTGTGATGGATTTGAATTCAATCAATAACTTTGAAATGTTTTCTCATATGTATACACAAAAGGGAGGACTGGTATTTGTACTTCTGTTAAAATATGTCTTCGTCCGTTTCACATGCCAAACTTTTTTCTAGTACAGTTTAAACGGGAAAATTTTGTTGAGAATTTTTTTTAATATGACAAAATAACGAGCAAAACTATTTCTTGCAATGAAAATGCCTGTTTTGTACATTTAGTTTAACAGATATGATCCAATGAAAATTTTCACATGGAACCTTCGGTAAATAGGAAAATGAAAAGATACGGGGTAATTTACAGAGAGACCACACTCCATCCATGAGAAAAATGGAGGGAATTTAAAAATATAGAGGTCACAAGGCTTTCAACAAGGGTGGAATCTCACTTCTTCTGAAAAGCTCTAAATCGCCCCAACGTGTACATACGTTTGGTTATCAAGAGATTCTGTTTCTCTTTTTGTGTGTCATAAACATTCAATTCGGATTTGAATTTAATTTACCGAAACATTTCCGTACATTAAATCTTAGGACGGTCAGAACATTTTAAGGACGCAACAGATCGAAGTACAATTTTAAGTAGTACATAGATGTGCAATAATTCAGCTTCCTGTACATGTTCATGAAGTTCTAAATTTTGAATGTTGATTTCTTTAAAAAAACACCATTTTTTTACAATAAAAAATCTCAAAATGTCCGTTAACAATGAAAAAGTTTGACCATGAAAAATCACATATCTAAGAAAAGCAGTCGTTTAATTGATTATAAGAAAGTTTCAGTATATCATGTCAAACTTCTTTAATTTGAGAGTTTTCCTTTAGTTACAAATGTAGCTCCATGTCGGATGGTGAAATAAAAATGAATGTCTCAGAAAGTGGGGAATAAGTTTCCATAAATGACAGATGAATCGGGCCAAGCTTAGTAACTTACAGTAAACAGACTACTGTAACATTGACGCACTCGTCGAACTGTTTAAAAGATTTGTGTTTATGACCAAAAATGTATACACAACTTCATTTATAAATTAATCTGAATTTCATAACACGTCGTCACAATAATGAAAGTTATAAAAAAAAATCTATAACCAGCAGATCTATACTTCTATAAAGAAAGTATTCTTGTACAAAAGGGTATTTATTATAAAATGGTCCTAACTATAGAATAAATAGTTTACCACAGAAATCTTAAACGGAAGTTTCCGACAATTTTAAACAGAAGAGATTTGAAAATAAATTTAACTTTAAATAAACACTGAAATAATTTTAATACCTCGAAGGTGTAAAGAATAAACCAACAATCTCAATCTTTAAAAGTGTCTTTATTGCACTAACCGACGAGTTTATGTTTACAGTAGAAACAGTGGATGTGACTCCAATAAATTCATTATTACCGGCTCCTATTATTATCGGCTCCTTATCGGCTCCTAGGAGTCGATATCAAGAATTCAGTGAACGATGGACAGTCAGTGCGTGAATTTTTCTTGCTACCTGATTGGAACTTGAGATATTACGAGACGTGAATAATCAAAGTTTATTGATTGGTTAGGACAATCCAAACCTAGTAAATGTCCTTCAATCCCGTAGAGTATCGGGTTTGTCCTCTCTATTTTAGCAATTAGATTTTGCCTGGTCATTAATCATGCATTTTTATGATATTGGTACACAGGTAACTTTTATCTATAAATAGTCGAATCTTCTGGAGTTTCGTAAACAACAACGTTAAACGAAATATATACTACTTCTTAACGTGTGACCTCACGTGTTTTGGTAAAATTTGTTGATTGATGCACATGGCTATTCTAGTAAATGAATTAATCTACAAAGCGAAAGCACTTTCCATTTTCATCAGCTAAGAGTCGACTAGCCCTTTTTGAAAGGCTAATGCTTGTCATTGTAGTCATGAATATTGTTATCGCTTATATTAAATTGATAAAGATTTTATCCAAGTCGCTCCAACTGTTTCTACAGCTAAGATCAGTTACATGTAACATGATCTCGTCGATTCTGTATTTTTGTTTCCGTCAGTTCGAAAGTTTTTGATCATTTCAACTCCTATGTATTTCATAATATGTGTCATGAACAAAGACATATGTTCGATTGAATAATGATTTCCTCGTAACAAATGATAAAAATTTCGGAGATCCCGTATTTGATCCTTTACCGTTAAAATGAAAATGCCAATGACAGAGGTTGATTATAAAAAAATGTTTTACTATGTTAAAAAAACTTCGACTTAAACAATGAAATTTTACACGTTGGACATGAAATATTTTGTCGATGAAGAAAATTAAATTATGTCATTTCTGAAATAAGTTTGTCGATAACGTAACATATTCTGACGGTAAAGAAACGCGAATTCGATCACTACTCTGTTACGGGCTGTACCTTTGGAACTTTTGGTCCTCAATGCTCTTCAACTTTGTACTTGTTTTGGCTTTCGAACTTTTTTTATATGAGCGTAACTGATGAGTCTTATGTAGACAAAACGCGCGTCTGGCGTATTAAGATAAAAGCCTGGTACTATTTGGTAGCTATTATTTGTGTGTCTCTCTGTCTTGTGTGTCCTATCATTTACTTGTAGTGTAGTGTAGTCCTGTCATGTAATGTTGTCATTTTAGTGTTATATTTAACATTGCCATAAAAACGGGAGAATTGGCTAGCCACAAAAACAGGCCATTGTCATATTATATTTTGTTTCTGTGTGTGTTGCATTTTAGTGTTGTGTTTCTGTTGTGTCGTTGTTCTTCTGTTATATTTGATGTGTTTCCCTAAGTTTCAGTTTGTAACCCTGAATTTTTTCTCTCAATAGATTTATGAATTTCGAACAGCAGTATACTACTGTTGCCTTTATTTACATAAACAAGAATATCATTTTTTAAAAAGATTGGTGTGTAAATCTTTTGAATGTATAAAACGCTACTCCATCTCCATCATGATTGAAATCTACCTGACAGCTTGCTTCCCGCCTTTCCTAGTTTGAATTCACATATGGCAACATGTTTTATTTTTCCTTTAGTGCTATGCATTAAAGAATAATATGAATTAATTAACAATTAGACAGCATACCAGACAACATATACTAACAGCAACCCCTCCTCCCAGAAAACAGAACAAAGACAAACAATGAATAACATATGGTCCAGATGGACAAAAATGGTACATACACACACTGTGGGTGGGTTAACCAATTTTGGTCCAGATAGACAAAAAAGGTAAATACACACACTGTTGGTGGGTTAACCAGGTTAACACGCGTTAGAACTTGATATGGGAAAAAGAGTTACACTCTTAGTCTGTTTCTGAAGCGTGTTGAGTGGCTTGCTCCCTCCACACAATTTCAACCTTTCAACATGTACTTACTACAGTTCAACTATAATTAATTGTCGTATAACCTTATTAGAGGCAACTCTTAATTTGATATAGAGCATTATATTTTTTTCAACTCTCCGTATAGAAATATATTCATGTATATCGATAAACACTCTATAATCGATAAACATGAATATATTAAGCTTCAGGTAACCACGTCTAAGATACTTATTCATTCTTGTAGTTCAAATATGTCAGAGGAAGTTGAAGGCCTTGATAAATGTGAAGGTATCAACAAAGAGTATTTAGATTGTATGCAATGTAAGAATCAATTTGACGAAGATGACCGGCAACCAATAGTTTTACCATGTCTTCACACTGTCTGTTCCTCGTGTGTGAATAATGGTATTGAAGAATCGCAATTATCATGTCCAATTTGTAGTCGGAAGTATGAAGTACCTGATAGTTCGCCGGACGCGTTTATTGTCGATTATACACGATTAGACATTGTGAATTTTGTCAATACGTTTCATCAAGGCAAGGACATTTCATGTGAGAACTGTGAAGATAGTAAAATCGCTGACTATAGATGCCAAGATTGCGAAACGTTTCTATGTACACCATGCAGAAAAAGTCATACAAACATTCGAAGACGTAAACATCATAAAATCATTGCCATCGCAGATATAAAAGATGTCTCCGATTTTAAACAGGAAATGTTGTGTACAATACCCGGACATAAGGACAACCCACTGGACATATATTGTGCAGGTGAGGCATGCAAAAAGGCAGTTTGTAGTATGTGCTGGATGGAGGACCATTCCGGCAACGACCATATTAGAAAAGACATAACTAATCAATTTGAAGAAGAAAAAAATCTTCTTTTAACTAAAGCAGATGTGGTAAATGAAAAGTTTAGGAACCTTAGTCGACTTCAAGAAAAGTTAAAGGACGAAACTGATGATGTAAGCAGACAAACGATTAAAGCTGAGTTAGAAATAACATCGTTTTTCAATCGTTGTATTCATTTGATGGAAAAAAGAAAAGAAAGTTTGCTAGAAAAGCTGAACACAATGTCGGAAAAAAAGCTAGAAGACTTAAGAAATCAGAAAGTAGATTTAGAAAGTAGAAAAGGCATGTTATCTCATGGTTCTTCATTTCTAGGACAGGCCTGTTTATCTCAGAATCCTGCTGCATTCCTCACTTTAACTTCAACGATTTATAAACACTTAGAAGAGTTGAACACCTTGGAGTTTGAGACTGAGGCAAACATACACAGGGAGCTCACCTTTTTCATTGAAGGCAAAGGTGCATGCTTCGAGGAAAAAGTGAAAACATTGGGAGATGTTCTATCATCCGATGCATACCCTGACACATCAAATTTGTCAATACCAAATTCAATGTCTAGATATCTAAGCAAAACCTTCAAAGTTACTCTGCGAGATTCCAATTCAAAACCAGTTGATGAATCAGCTCACGTGTCATTGTTAGTAAACGAGGAAAGCTCTGGAAAAAGAGCTAGAATTAATTTTAAAGAAATTGGAGAGGGCGTTTATGAGGCCGACTGTACATTTAAAAACTGCGGGACCTACAGTTTAAAACTGTTGGTTAATGGAGTTCCATTCAAAGATTTGCCAGAAATGGAATGCGTAGAACACAAAACAGGTATGCATATTTCCAACATTGATTGCTGTTTAATTAATGTGAAATGAATAAAATAAACATAAACAAATACAAATATAAAGCACAACATACATGTAGTTACTTGTGATATGAACAGGAACAGCTATCATTTAAAAATTATAGTGCCAAGACATAAAGGAAATCGAAATTTCAAAGTAACAAACAAAGTATTAAGAAAATTCAAAATCAAAACACACCTACTCGTGTATAAATTTCAAACATTTATCATTATTCTTACAGATTCAATTGAAAATGGTGACAAATATGAAGAAGAAGAGGGTAAGTAGACACACTGAAAACCAAGTTTATGAGATAGTTTGAAATCTTGCTGAAAGCTAAAATTGATATTATACGGTTGTCGATTTTAATTTCAACAAGCATCTATTGTTTAGCCTGCTTTTGATTTCATGAGTTATATATAGTTGATCTATTTTGCCATTTAAATATAATCAGGTGTTTTTGTTTGTTTTCAATTGACCATGTGATCTACTTAATTTCCCTTCAACATACTGCATTATTACAGTTTCTTAGATTGCCAACTATGGTTAAGCAAAACGTTTAAAGCAAAATAAAATAATATAGTATACATCTTTTTATTTATAAAGTATCATATATTCAGAAAAAAAAGAAGAAGAAGCATTCCATCTATTGTTTAATAAAATGTTGAATGTTTTGTAGCTTTCTTCTGCAATGGAGAGGAATGTTTTGAAACTGAAGATAAATGTGGTAAGGATATTAATCATAATGTTACCAAAGTGTGCCGATCTATGTGTGAATAATCTGCAACAATGTGTGTTGAGTGTAAAACCTATAAAAGAATTATTAGCAGCTCTATATGATTTTTTTAATACAACTAGCTACGTAGTAGACACAGATTTATTGTCTTATTCTGTTCTTGTTCTCACCTTGCCATGCATTTATACGCTTATTCTTGAGGCGATATATGTTTGCACCAAAAATAAACTCATTTCGCCACAACTGTTTTGCGCCAATGCTACTTTTGCCCTACTTTAACTTAGAAATTAAAGGTATAATTTACGCCCCAAAAAAAACCCATATAATTGCGCCAATTTTATGAATTGATTGACGGTTTTACGTTTCTATGTAGATTGGTCAATCTAAATGAGACGTGTAGGTGATATCATGTATCTACATTTTAATACAATTTTCATGAAATATGATGGACATGTTGAGTATAAACAACGAGATAGGAACACAAAGATTCGATATTTTTTTAAATAGCTGTTCATTGAATTCATTGATCTAAAGCCAGCCTAGACAAAAACAAAAAATGAAAACAATTATTTTCAGGTTCATCGGACGCATATATGGAAGACGATGATGATGATGACTTTGGTAAGTAATTAAAAAAAAATGATAATAATAAAATTAATAAAATAATAATAATAATAATAATAATAATAATAATAATAATAATAATAATAATAATAATAATAACGATCATTATTATTGTTATAATAAAAGGACATTTATCGTATCTGCACATGAATATCCTATCCGTGCCGTGTCAGATCATTTACTTTGTGAAACGTCACTAGATATAGCCTACATGCTGTTACGTCACTCTTATCGGTTGAGTGAGGATCGTGCACCCACAAACATGTTTGACCTCGCAATATTTTATATGTTCCTGTCCTAGAGCAAGTTAACATTGGTTAAGGGATTTTCCTTTTTTGAATATCCTTAGAGTTGGGTATTTTTGTTATTTTACCTTTTCCTGTAGTTAAGGGGTTGTCTTTGGTTGCTGTCTGTAATTTTTTTTCATTTTCCTTAGGTTGCTGTATGTTTTTTTATCGTTTGTTCTTTTGAAATAGGTTGCATCGTTGATTTTTTCGTTTGACTTATTCAAAATACTGTCATGGCATATCTCCTTATTTCAAATTGTAGTCGATGCTTTTGAAACAATGTACCCTGATGAGGGAACTATATAAATTCATGAGGTCAATATTGTGCTTTTAATATTGTTTGGGTCAATTATGTATCAATATTTAAAGTCTGTTACATGTTGCCGATGCCTCGGCTATCAATGTAGAAAAAAGCATCGTTGTTTTGATTCAACTCAAACGATATGTACGAGAGGAAAAAATGTAGTCCTTAATGAATTTAAAAACAAATTCTTGCGCTGATGTACCATCATTTACTGTCACACGAGGAGCAAGATCTGCTTACCTTTCTGGAGCACTCAAATCATACCCGTTTTTGTTTTGGTGGGGTTCGTTTTGCTTTTACTCTAATTTTCAATGTCGTGTTTTATGCACTGTTGTTTGTCTTTTTCTTCGGTTTTCTTTTTTATTTCATTGTCATTGTCAGTATGTTTTTGACTGATGAGTTGAATATTCTTTTCGTCTTTCTTTTACAACTCTTGATTATGGATGACATATCTTAAAAAAGGCGTAGTTATCTACATAAATGAAGGGAAGGACATGATGCTGTCGATGTGTCGAAATCATAAAAATTTTCAGTGAGGGACAATGTTTGTCGCCTTGTTGATAAACTTTAACCTCAGAGTTACCCTAATCGTTAAATATAAAAATAAATAAAAATGCATAAAAATTAAATGGAGTTAAAAAGCATTATTTCATAATTATATCATGCATTGTATATTTTAGGGAGCGAATACCAGGAGTCTGACGAGTCAAATAGTTTTATTGTCCAAGGATTTCCTAATGGTACACCACCTAACAGGATAGAAGATTATTTCAATGAAATGCTGGTGTCCGGCAAAGACAAAGTGTGTGAAGTACAGATGGATGAGGATGAAGGATGGTGTAAAGTTGTCTTTTCTAACACAGATGGTAGGTTTGATCAATCAAACACAGCAAAAGAGGTTGAATATCATAGCAAATTAAATCAGCTTGTAAATGTTAGGAGCTTTAAGTAGATTTTAAAAAAACTTGATTTATGTTTTAGATGTTTTAACCGATACCTACTATTAAGTCCTTTTAAGACACTGTATTGCTAATCTTTTTATTTTATTTTTAGTTTTGAAAAGATTTTCCGGTCGGAGACTGAAATTCGAAGACCACGACTTGACAATAGAAATGCATAACAGCGAGATTCCTAGCCCAGTAAAAATTGCAAACTTAAATATGAATAAGATTAAGTTCCTCCTAGGATCACCATTAAGCAAGGAAGTTTTAGACGAACGTCTTCAACAATTATATGCCAAAATACAATGGTCGTCGAGTATCCATGATGAAAGCTCCTTGATCATTGAATGCTGTTTGGATCCATATATGAAAAACTTTAAAAAGAAAGCACACACATGGAGAAGATGTGTTGAAAGGGCAGTACAACAGTTCTTAGAAACTTTATATGTTACAGAAGAGAAAATTAAAGAGGATGAATGGAATTTTCTGGAAAAGCGTGTTCGTGAAATCCGGGTTACGAACGACAAAAGAGTTTTTATAGACGAAGATAAAACAAGGTTTTATATTGTGATTGTTGGGTACAAGATCCCTTTCATTGATGCAACAAATAAAGTTCGCCTGTTTACAGCAGACGTCATTGTAAGTGAAAGGCTTGAAGAGTTTGAAATACATTTACTGTCAAATGGAAAGGTCCTTGATGACATTTGCAAAGATTTCAAAGGAATGAAAATTATACCAAAAGGAGACAGAAACATCATAGAATTTTCTGGAACAGCTGGGATTGTAGCAGTTGCAAAGCAGCATGTGGCCGAAGCCCTTCAAAAAGTAGCAGAAGTACCGATTACTGGATTTTCGCCCGATAAGATAGCGTTTCTTCAAACGCCTGTTGTAAAATTAGAATTGGATAATCTACTGAAGGAAAATGGAATTCTTGGTGCATGGAAAGTAAAAAACGACAACACATTAGTGATGTATTCTTTGACGAAAACTTCGGCTCAGAGTGCAGCACAATTAGTCGAAGACTCTGTAGTGGAAGTTTCCATTGATGTTGATACCCAACCTGACAATAAAGAGTGGAACCAGGAGGTAGAGCATATGAAGAAAAAGAAAGGTGGCCATGTCAACATCGTGACAACTGAAAATAACAAAGTTATAATATTTGCAATTCCAAAAAACAATGCAAAAGCGATTGAGGAGCACGTCAAAATCTTTCATAAATATCCGGACAAGAAGGTACGTGGTACAACACATTTCAGCACAAAAACAGGTCAGACAATAACCACAATAGTCGGCGACATCACCGATCTTGACAACGACGTGATTGTATGCAGTTCCAGTCGATCCCTTGAACTCAGTTGTGGTGTTGGACATGATCTTGTTATTAAAGGTACATTTCATCGTATATATAAATTAAGATATATATATATAATCTATCCTCTCGGTTTCAGTGTTACTGTGTTTCTGTAATACGCTTCAACAGATACAAAAACATGAATATTTGTAAACTAATACAAAAGAAATTGTGAGGAAATTTAAAATGATCTGGGCATATTTATATTTTTTTGCTGCAGAAATTTCAATTTGATATTTTTCATACGTTTTTGTGTTTATTCCTGATATTAAAATGATTTAAGATCGCTGATTTCCATAAATTGCGTTTGCATTTTACACCTTCATCACACAATTTACACAAAACATATATTGTTTAGATGGTTTTTCATTCGGTGTGGTAAAGTATATATATGCCTGTCCCAAGTCAGGAGCCTGTAATTTCCGTGTTTATCGTTTGTTTATGTGTTATATATTTGTTAATCGTTTGTTTATGTGTTACATATTTGTTAATCGTTTGTTTATGTGTTACATATTTGTTTTTCGTTCATTTTTTTTACATAAATAAGGTCGTTAGTTTTCTCGTTTGAATTGTTTTACATTGTCCTATCGGGGCCTTTTATAGCTGACTATGCAGTATGGGCTTTGCTCATTGTTGAAGGCCGTGCGGTGACCTATAGTTGTTAATGTCTTTGTCATTTGGTCTCTTGTGGACAGTTGTCTCATTGGCAATCATACCACATCTTCTTTTTTTATATATGTTGGTTCTTTTTTTTTTAAATATGTGCACGCGTTTCTTTGTAGTATCTGACTATGTATACCTGTTGTTTAAACAGTACATGAAAGTCTCCTATTTTCAGGTGGTGTTGAAATCCAAAAAGAATGTAAGGACTACCTTGCAAAGAAGCCAAACAAGCAACTTGATGTAGATGAAGTTTTTTGTAGCTCTGCGGGAAAGCTAAGAGGTAAAATGGTCGCCCATGTCGGTGGTAAATCGTGGTCAAATGATCACGAGAAAGAAAAAAAATCTCTTGTAAGGGTTGTGCAGGAGGCCATGAGAAAGACCCAAGAAAAGAAATTTACAAGCTTTGCGATACCAGCATTATACACAGGTCATTCTGGGTTTCCTGTTAAAGAGATCACAGAGTGGATAGTGGAGGCCATAGATAACTTCCTTGAATCACATGGTAAAAAGACTAGTCTTGAAAACATTTATCTCTGTGATATTAAGAAGACTACTGTGGACAGTTTTGTCACGGCTTTAAGAAAATATTATAGCCTGACGTATGAAAGAGAATAGAATATCATCGCATTTAACTTCGTATTGGCATGTTAATTTATAGATTTACGTTGCTTTCAAACTATTTCAATATCCATCATCGTTTTTTTGTTGCATTTGTGTTGCATTCTGTTGTTTTTGAGTGATCAATATGATAGCAAAACTTTGAAAAAATCTTGGATGCATAAATTTGATGATTCGGTTGAACACACATTCTTGGATACAATCAATGATATTAATCAGATAAAAAAAGTAGACCCAATTTACCTCTAATTATTTCACTCATAGTCAAACGTTTAAGGTTGTTACATTTTACTTGGATCAAAGAGTCTTTATCATTAACGTTAAAATAAGATTTTAACAATTGTACATATTTCCACAAAATTCAAATTTTATTCAGCAACATAATTTGTTTAAAAAATTGCACAGTAGTATTGTGCATGTGTTTGCATCAAAGGACGTTTCGCTAACCAAACTACAATTATTTATAGCAAAAAGACAATACATACCATTTAATTCCAACATCAGTTTGGTATTGGCAAACGATATCATTATTTACATGTTTGGATTTTAGTATACTAATTTATAAAACGTGTGTAAGTATCAGTCGTAATTTCAGTTTTGATCTATCGATGAACTTGGCGACGTGTTTAGAAAAAAAAAACATAAAAATTTAAGACTCAAGGTCCATATATTAGGCTACGATCTTATGAATGCAAGTTAAGATTGGAAAACCTTTTTAAAACGGCCATGGTTTAAAAAGAATTCAAGGAAATTTATCAATTATCTTTGGTTTGTTCGTAACATTGGTATTATTATATGTTGTGTACAAGTTGTTATTTTGTAAAAAGTATAATTTGTATAATTTGTATTTTAACAGTGTTCAAATTGGAAGTCGTTCAAAAATTGCTTGAAACTACAAATTGTGCAAAATTTTACTAGAATTCGCTTTTAACTTTTAATAATAATTTAAAATTATGTATTTGGTTAACAAAGTATTGATACATACTGTTTAATGAACAAACAGTAAACTTTTATTTACACAAAACAAAAATAAATCATGTGTTTATGCCATCTAATCCTTATTATCAATGTAGCTGCAATCTAAGTGATGGTCACAAACAGGAGTTTCTATAGACTTGATGAAGAGTTTGATTCTTGTAAATAAAGTTTTATTCAATTAAAAACAATCAGTTTGTTCAAAACAATGTCTTTGTGGGATGCTTTCATATATTCAATTTACCAAATTAAATGTAAAATATTCCTAATACAATAACTTTTTGTTGTTAGTAAAACAAAAAGAAGGATACTAGGTACATATCGTTTTATTAGAAATAAAATTGTTTTAAAAATATGATTTTTGAGGAAACACATTGTCTCTTTAAAATTTTGAAGGGAAATTATTAAGTCAATTACATTTAAACGAAGAAAAATATGGAAGGATTAACAAATAAAAACTTGTTTTTAAATTGAATTTGTATTGTATTCATCAAAACAACAAAATAAAATGTTTCGTTAAAGTATTTTTTTATTATTTCTTTTAATACATAGCGAATGAAACAATGAGTTATAACATTAACGTTGCCAAATGTATTACAGCAGATGCACATTTCGTTAATAGACCTCTTCAGTGAGACTTGAGGCAAAACTATTTGCTAGTTAGAACCCTAATACAAACAATGAATAGCTCATAAACCATAAAGGAATTAAAAGCCGGTAGAAAACATCCCTGAATCACCAAAAATTCATAAAGGATGCTTACATTTTCAGTATATTAGCATGAATTTGTTAACCCACACATCATTACATATTGAATGTATCACTTGTAATAAGAGTATTTCCAAAAGACCAAGCTTTAACCTTAAAATTAATTTTACTTGTTATCGGTTGTTATCATAACATGCTCGTCCTTAACGAGGTCCCGATTTTTATTCTCAATTTGAGAAACAAAAATTCTTTACTGAATGATTTTGAATTGATTTAATGCTTGGTTTTCGTAAACGTCAGGAGTTTTGTTTATTTCGGTGTTCTGTTATCGTTGAGAGAATATTGTGTTTTCGTTGATATTTGATTTTTAGTGTTTTTTACAAGTTTAACAAACCAGTCATAGGATTTTTTTAAATCATATTGTGTTACACACTTTAACTCGTGGGTAACGTTTACTTTACAAAAGCAAAAAATATTAATTACACAGTACTTGAAATCAACAACGAAACCAAAAAAATATAAATACAGAGACAACAAGTGTTCTTCGGTCAAGAATTCGACTACCTTCTAGTGTTTCATTTTACATAAAATAATTCATTTGTTTTCAATCTCCAAAATTCATTTTTCCATCAAAATATCATTTTACACTAATAATCGAAACTACATCTGAAAGGATTTCACTTTTCTGAATTTATGTCAAAACTGTCTTTTGACGAATTCATAGCTTTGAGTTGATTTTTCATTTTAAACACCATATATCCCAATATTCCACCAGCTGCTCCCAATGCAAACAGTAAAATAGAACAGAATGTTGCAAACAAAACCACCGGCTCTGACTTAAAGCAGTTATGTCCTGGGATCTTCTTGTGTACATTGGGCGTTTGGCCCTGTTTTACAGAATTACCTATAAATATGAAAAAGCTATTAACATCTAATGATAATTATGATCAGACCTATAAAAGGAATATTTTTATGGAACAACAAACTAGTCTTGTGTCTTAAACTAGCTATATCTCTTTTTTAACTAGTTTTTTTAAGCAACAATTTGAGTCATTGTCTAAGAAATGTATATTCAGTAATACTACTTAGTTTTTATGTAATGAGACGTTTCAAGTTAAATATATATAGTGGCCATGGTAAACCCCTACAATCTGTTTCAAACAACTATAATTGGCAAATATCCACAATATCATTAAATATCCTTAGAATGACTGTTTAATTCCAAATGAACAAACCATACTACCGATTAATCAAAGTTAAAGAAAAACGAGGTCCCGAAAAAAATAAACAATATAATTGATAACGAAATGTTTCTGAATGAATTGCATAAAGTCCTCTTTCCAACACATCTCACAAAAAAATCTAAAATTACCATTTTGCGAAGTAATCATTGTTGATGCTGTCATCCTATTTGTTGTTGTTTGCGTACTCTTTCTGTTCTTTGTAGTCGTCGGTGTAGTTTTTGTTTGTGTGGTCATGGTTGGCTTGGCCGTAGTTACAGTAGAAGTTGCTTTTTTGATCGCTGCTTTTGCGGTTGTGGTCGGTAATATCGTCGTTGGCGTAGTTGTTTGTCTGGTTGTGGTCGTCGTGGGTGTCGTTGGAGTGGTTGCTGTCGTCGTTGGAGTGGTTGTTGTCGTCGTTGGAGTGGTTGTTGTCGTCGTTGGTATGGTTGTGGTCGTTGTTGGAGTGGTTGTTGTCATTGTTGTCGTCGTTGGAGTGGTTGTTGTTGTCGTTGGCGTCGTTGTCATAGGGGTTGTTGTGGGTATATCTGTAAGTAAGCATACAAAATGAAGCTGGTTTTTTTCCATTATTTTTAATTGTTTAATGCAACTGTATATATTAACGATGTTTTCTTCAAACGGGAATTTTGAGACCTACAGAATAAATTCCAGACAGAAACTTCATCAGTGAGTTTTTTGTGTCAATGTTTTTTTCTTTTGGTATTTAATGAGTTTTATAGTGGTGTCAGATCTTTGCTCTATAATTAATTCATCACAGCTTTTATTTTAGACTCTGGACGCCTAATACGGTATATCGATGCAGACCGAAGGTTGACCCGGATGTTTTTTTTTAACTATATCAAGCCAATTAGGAACTGACAGACTAATAAATTTGACAAAGCACTGAACAATCACGCTGTGAATTAATAATGCTTTAAACACAATGCATATGTATGTTGTAGTTCAGTAATTTTGACAAACACGTACGGAAAAGCTGTATCTAATCTTAAAATAACGATTACTGATTTTCATAACGGTTACTGAAAGAAATTCTTTTACGAAACTGTAAATCAGAATTTTTCAATTATCAACATAAACGCAAAAAATCTTTCAGCTTTATAGCGTTCGGTTAGTAATTATGTCGGCGTCACACATTGGCGTATGGACCGGCGTGCACCAGACGTACAGAGAAAATTGACAAAGTCCGAATACGTCAGATGCACTCCAGAGGAACGCTAAGCAATCGTTAAACGTGCGTGGCATAAGTTTGAAGTACTTCGACATGCAAAGATATACGCTTGGTGTACGCTATAACTAAAAAAAAATGTTATGCAGCATAAAAATTTCATCCAGCTCAAGCGTTTGCAAACCGTATACCTGTACGCTACACGCACGTATTACATACGCTACAAGCGCGTTGAAAACGCTACAGATGAGTTAGAAACACGCTTAGGGCAAAAATATGCGGGTATGTTCGTAACAAAAACCCCATAATTGAACGTCACAGACACGCCAAAAGCACGGATTATTGTCCCAGATACGACCGGGGCTCGTCTCAAACACGTCAAAGAAACTTTTTTTCTTTGGTAGCTTGCATTCTATATACGTTAGACAAACGCCAGACATACGCCAACATACGTTACTTGAACGCCCGATAAACGCTAAGGTACGCTTCTCGTACGTCCAAGACACGCTTAAAACTCGTTGTGCACACGATTCAGATATGATTGACAGGTTGAATGCATCCAAAATCACTAGCGTTTAAGCGGACGGTACCTGATTTTTTACAACGACCTCGAACTTTAGAGCTATACGCTAATGTGTGACGCCGGGATTAGCAGTTAATGAAAAAATAACACACAAAATATATACTCATAAATCGTAACATTTATTTTCTGCGTGTGTGCAATCATATGTTGATACTTACTGACGCAATCATGTGTGTGTCTGAAATTTCGCAGTGACTGACGAGTATCTGAAATCTTGCAGTGACATGTATAATATGAACTGTCGTCAGTCTCAGTCAAACGTCATAATGAGTATGGTGAAACATAAAGTTAAATGGATGAAATAAATGAACTGACAATGATAAATAAAACATTTTAACTAAGGACAACGGTGACAATAGAATTTTTCATTCTGTTCGAAAATTTTGTCGAAATTAAAAATGCTTCTTTTCGGCAAGGTCGACGTTAGAAATTCTATTTATTTTTTTTATATGGCTCATCAAATATTTAAACTTGTATGGCGTTCACAACGTTTGACTTGGGATAATTATGATGGAACTAAAACCAAATCAAAGACTTCAAAACCGGAGCTATTTATTTTGATTAGACCTTAAAACAAGCTATTGCAGTTGACAATTATATATAGTATTTTGTCTTCATTTTTATCCATTTTATTTTATACTTATTACCTTTAATGCATAATTGTCCAATCAATTTCATCTTCTTCGGACAAACACATTGTACGTTTTGTGACGACCCAATTCTTGAACACGTTTGATTTCCTTTGCATGGATTTGGACTACATGGATCTGGTGAATCTGATCAAGAGCAAAATTTCATTACAAAAGGATCATATGATATTGCATAGTCTGTTCGCAATCAAAATCATGGAACTCTATGACTGACTACCGTTACTTATCATTTTGAACGAATATAGCTATAATCATAAATGCTATTGATTGCTTAATGTCCAGTTGGAAATAGTTTATGCATGTTCAAGACAATGAAAAATATTATTGAGTACATATGGATTTTTTCTATGTTATATATTTCCTATAGATCCTTATCAAAGAATGCATTTATAGGAAATGTCTGTAACTATATATGTAACTCTATAATGGGGTATGTATTGCATACAATAATGCCAAAGTACAGAAAGATCTTGTACAATGCAAGTAATCGTAGTACTCGACAACATTACAATATGGAAATTAAAAAGATAAAACATTTGAGTATTGCTTCAAACTGTATAAACTGGCAATATGTTCAATAAAAAAAATCATGTTTATAGATTTAGGAAGATGAGATATAAGTGCCAATTATACAACTCTCCACCCAAGTAACAATTTGTAAAAGTAAACCATCCCATAGGTTAATAACATAGAAAGACACACTATAAAATATCAATTGAAATAGCTTAACTCAATTAAAAGACATATTGACACAAGTGAACACACGCTGAACGAACAAATTTGAATTATGGCACAATGTAAATTAAGTCAATGTCTGACACGTCTTAAAAACAACTTTGCCATTTCCTAGTGATACTTACCCCAGGCTATCAGTGTTATGCACCTCGTGTCACTTGTATGTCTAAAGTTAAAAATATATATTACTGCACAGTCAGCTATAAAAGGCCAAGACATAAAAAATGTGAAACAATGCTATCGTAAAAAAATAATATCCTGATTTAAGTTAATCAATAGAAGGAAAACAAATACGACAGACATCAAACAACAACAGATTACAGCGGCGGCTATTTACCCAAAAAAATATAACACAAAAAATTGATCGTTCGTGAGTTAATATATATACTGGAATGATCAGTGGATCCTAAAATACCATTTTCACTGTATATGCCACGCATTTCTGATGTAGAATGGTAAATAAACAGACGAAAAAATTATGATATTTGAAGAAAATGAAGAAAAATAGTTCACATGTCAATGTTAAGTAATAAATAATACAAGTTAGACAAAATAAGAGATGGGAACGGGTTTTTATCGCGACGAGAGCCATCCATACGTGAAATATATACCGAAATAGGTGAATATTTAGGACGTTTTACGAACAAATCGTGCAGGTGATTACAAACTAGCAGGAAAGATGTAGTTGAAGAAAAATATTCATTTCAACACAATTATTAATTTTGTATAACGTAAAATAGCTTTTGTTATTTGGTTTGTCCATATTGTATTGAATTCCACTATAATGCTATCTTTATGCGAGTCATGTTTACTGTTGAATAATGATACTTTACTTTCATTTTCACTGTAGAGTGATTCATTAGTATTGTATAAGCGGTGCATTTTCACTGTATGAGTTTTATCAATTTTTATGCAATAAATTCCTAATTCAGCCGACTTACTCAAACAATGGTTAAATTAAGAAAAGGGTTTGATAGTACTGACTTTGAGATGGAAATTTTGATTGAACAATCCATTTAATTCAATAGAATTAATATTTATTTTATATAAAAGTCATGATATAACAACATGTGGATCATTTAAGAGTTGAAAGTGTAACTGTTTTAGATTAAAGAAATATATTTTAAAATGCATGCCAATTTGATAAAATTCATGTTTCTGCACATGCTGCAGTAGTCATTATACGCATGTGCAAACAAATTTTATCATTGGATTTCGAGTATGGGTCTATTTACAAAGCAGAAGAAGCAATGTCATAGATTTTTTTTATAATTCATCAGCATCTTTATTTAAAGTACAGTTATATTTATCCAATGCAATGACACTTCATCACTGAATACGTACATCTATCATGTCTATCAAAATAGAATGGGATAAAAGGGATAAAAAAACAACAATTCTTTTCTAACATTTTTTTATAAATCACTTCTTGACCAATTTCAACGAGGTTTTGACGTAAGATTTTTGATTTTGGGTCCGGTTTTAAATTGGCCCACAGGGTCCAAAATAAAACTTGATGTTCTTTGGTAGGCTGAATCTATACATGATTGTGTTTATTATTTTTTTGGTCCATTTAACAAGTTTGTGGGGTCCTAACTGTCAAGAAATAAATTCTTTTGAATTTCAACAACAATTGAATATTTAGGGTACTTTGGCATGCTGAATCTCACCGTGTTTTTAATTTTGGGATTTTGGTATTTTGGGCCAAGATATCAAAATGGTCCACATTGAGGTCCAAAGGGTCCGATATTCAACATTTTCTTTATTTCATCAAAAATGATGTCTTGCTTAAATGTTGTGTACATACTTGCCCCAAACTGTTCGGGGTTCGACCTCTGCGGTAGTATCAAGGGTGCTCTACAACACGTAAAAAGCTTGATACTATCTGAATTTGAATTGTGAAATGACGTTATATAGGTTTCTGACACAAGGTAAATGTGGTCGCAGATTTTATAAATCGTATGCGCAATACTGTGAAACTGAAGGCTTCGTCTTGAAACTTTTCAAAAATTTGAAATTCAAAAAAAAAAAATAAAAGCGATATGAACCCCTTTAAAAAATTAGAACCGACCATTACATTTTGTTTTCCGTCTAGGACCAATAACCATCAAACCCAATACCAGTCTTTCCTTTGTGGTAATGAACCTAGTAGTACAATTTTAGAGAGATCCATACACTTAAACTCAAGATATTGTCTGGAAATTAGAAAAAAAGGCCATTTCTTTTGCCCCTTATTTCTGCATGTTTGGGACAACTATCCCCGAACCTAACCCCAGTCTTCCCTTTATTTGTGATATTGTTCCTTGTAGCACAATGCTAGAAAGATCCAAAAACTTACACACAAGTAATTGTCCGGAAACTACAAAGTTAACAGGATTGTTTTTTGTCCCTTTTTTTGTTCCGTCATTCCTAAACTGTTAGTACCATAACCCCCAAAATGAATCCTAGCCTTCTACTTGTGGTATTGAACGCTGTATTACAATTTCAGAGCAATCGAAATTTTTATACACAAGAAATTATCCTGAAACTAAAAAGAATGCTTCTTTTATGCCCCTTTTAGTAAAAAGTTGGAACCATCATCCCCAAAATAATCCCAACCTTCATTTTAAGGTTTTGAACCTTCTTTTAAATTTATATAGATCCATTCATTTAAATTGTAGTTGCCTGGAAACCAAATGTGTCTTCGGACGACGCAGACGATGACGACATCATAGCAATATACGAACCGAAAAAAAAATTGCCCTCGTATAAAAACAACTCTTTGATGGCCAAGTCAACAAGCACCTAAACAACAAGCCCTATAAATTTAAGAAAGTATTTTTTTTACAAACATAATTTGAAACAACATGCACTTAGAAAACAACAAAAAGTATCAGTATGATTTGTGTAATCAGGAATTTGCAACTTTTAAAGACCTAGCGAATCACAAAGCAGGGAAACATGGCAATACAGTTCACACATGTCAATACTGTGGGAAAAGATACAAATGGCCAGCCAGTTTTTATAGACATAAACAAGTTATAAATAGATATAAATATTAAAGCAATCTAATAAGTTTTTCATTTGTTGCAAGTCTAATCATCACATTAATCTACAATAAAAATTCATCGCATCTTCGAAAATTCTTCATCAGAAATGACTGCCATACAGTGATAATTCATCGCATCTATAGTGAAAATGGATCGCCTTTAATAATTGATATTCTATATTATGTTGCTTTTATAACACATATTTGAACTTTAATACATTTATTTTACATTAAAAAGACACATCATAATGAAAATATGTTAAAATTTAGTTTCAAATCAATTATTTTGGTATTTTTAAAACGTAAACAAATAATGTTTTCCCATGATCCTTTATTCTACAATGAACATACTCGCATACAACAGTGAACATGAACTGACTGGATTCGCACTTTATATACACTGAATGATTATCACTATTTATTTTGATAAAATGGGGTTGGATCTTTGGACAGGCAAATATATTAATGAGTATACTGAAAGTAAAAAAGATGTCAAATAAATCATTAGCAGGTATTCTGTTCTTACGGTCTCATTATATGATTCATCACTTAAAAGACCATCTATGTACTATTGAAATTTTACCCTGTGCTGTCTTCAGCCATGCCACATACAATGTGATTCCCTTGGTCGTTGACTGTCGGTGTCCATGACAATTCCCAGAAAACGACTCCGGCTCTATTTGGAACGTTTGTCGGACCTTTCACAACCATTCCTGCTGGCCTGGTTAAACTTAATTTGGTCACACTACAAAAAGTGCAAAACGAAATAAATTAAATATGAAAACAAACATCCTAACTAAGATAGACTTAGACGACATTAACCGTACTCTCTAATACCAAAGACATATGGATTCCCTTCATTGAGTTAATCGTTGCATTTTGTGTGAATATTGCCATATTTTTTTTAAAGAAAGCGAGCGAGCGAAAAGATGCAACGGCAATGATTTAAAACAAAACAAAAAATACTTGTATGAATAGTAGGTGAAATGGTTAGTCTTATAAACGTTAATGAAAAAGGTAAAATAACAAACATACTTAACTCCGAGAAAAATTCAAAAACGGAAAGTCCGAAGTCAAATAGCAAACTCAAAAGCTCAAACACATCAACGGAATGGATAACAACTGTCATATTCCTGACATGGTACAGGCATTTTCTTTATTGAAAATGGTGGATTTTATCTGGTTTTATAGCTAGCTAAACCTCTCACTTCTTTGACTGTCGTATAAAATTCCATTAAATTATTATGACACAGCACATATCAAAACACACACACACACACAAACATGCTCAGCTACTGCAAATTCATCTTTCATATATTTTCTAGGCAAAAAATAAGAAAAACAGTTGACAGCTCTTTTCCTATATTTAGTAATAAGGAGATGTGGTATATTTGCCAATGAGATGACTATTCGCCTGTTGGTGAAGATAAAACAGATAAATAGATAGAATGTTGTGTGTTACAAAGTTTTGTATATACATACTGTTTTATATACTGTTTTATAATATACATATCAAAGGCCATCGTCTACCAAAAATTCATCCCAAAATATAGGTTCTATTTTAAAAAATAAATAATAAATTTTTGTCTTACGTTTCTTTTTTATTTGCCAAGTTTGCAGCATAAATCTTCTGTGTAAATGATTTCCCAGCAGATATGCTGATTTTTGTTCCCGCAGGAGGAGTGGGCGAGACAAATTCGGGTTTCCAATTACATGGGGAATTTTTCCCCACCAAATGAATGAGAAACTGAAATTGGAAATAATCTTACACATTTGCATGAAAAAGTACGATTCAATTACTCATAAAATAAATAGAAACGGTTGCGGAATACATGGTCAAAGTCATAAATAAAAAGTGAACTATTGTGTATGTGAAATTATCTAAAAAAAATGTTCAATTTATGGCAAACAATTCAGAAAATCTCACAAAAGAGCAAAAACGTTAGCTGTTAAAAATAGAAGACATGTTTTTTGTAAGTAAGTGAAGCTTTTTTTAACATCAGATAAATTAAGAACCCAGGACGCAAACTTTCGGAAGCCAATGTAAAAGAATTATATCTGTTTAACGTTCGCCCGAAAACTATAGACAATACAGTTTATTCAATTAATTGTTGCATTTTTTCTCTGTATTAAATGTGAGTGTTGATTCTCACAAAATTGCAGTTCTGTTTGTACATTGACTTTGTTCTTCATTAAACAACAAACTGTCAACTGTGTAAACATTAAAGTTTTAAAAGATACTTCCATAATTTTCTTATAAAAAGTAAAGTACTAACTGAAAAGGATTCCAAGAGTTTTGATGTAATATGAACTTCAAAATGATCAACTCCCATTATATAACTGTATCTATTGTAGACGTTCGATATTTTAGTTTTACCTGTAATGGGACAGTTGACATAGGTGTTGTCTCGTTGAATTGCTCATTACCAACGTGTATTGTTTTCGTAGGAAAGTCTTCAAACGTCAATGCTACTGCATACCAACCGTTATTTGTGTAGTTACTTCCAGTAGAAGTGTTGAACTTTAACGTGCATGTATCCTGAATATGAAAGTACAAATTTGCATAAACACAAAGGACTAAAGCAAAGAACACACCTAGATTACAATCTAACTACTATCATTATCACTTTGGCATGGCATGACACGGGTTATGTTCTTCTCATATATTTTATGATAGTATGATACTAAACCCATAACGGGAGGGATTGTGCCTGATATTCATATGATGAAGACACAATCTTTCAATCAGTTTAATTGAGGTCTGGAGCTGGCATGTCAGTTAACTGCTACTAGTCTGTTGTTATTTATGTATTATTGTAATTTTATTTATTTTCTTTTGTTACATCTTCTGACATCAGACTCGGACTTCTCTTAAAATGAATTTTAAGGTGCGTATTGTTATATGCGTTTACTTTTCTACATTGGCTAGAGGTATAGGAGGAGGGTTGAGATCCCATAAACATCTTTAACCCCGCCGCAATTTTTCGCCTGTCCCAAGTCAGGAGCCTCTGGCCTTTGTTAATCTTGTATGATTTTTAATTTTAGTTTCTTGTGTATAATTTTGAGTTTAGTATGACGTCCATTATCACTGTACTAGTATATATATTTTTAAGGGGCCAGCTGAAGGACGCCTCCGGGTGCGGGAGTTTCTCGTTACATTGAATACCCATTGGTGGCCTTCGGCTGTCGTCTGCTCTATGGTTGGGTTGTTGTCGCTTTGACACATTCCTTTCCTTTCTCAATTTTATATAAAAAATAAGGATTTGAAGATCTTTCGTCACCCAAAAATTCTCTAAGGTATAGTTTCCAAATGACAAACTTCATGTTTACAAAACATGATTCTGGGTTCAAAACTTTGTAAATACTTTTTGGAATTTATTAAGGATAACACGTACCCATTGAAAATATCCAATATTAAACTTCAGTGTGCATTCAAATTTGTAGAAATGAAAAAAAAACCTGCAAGGCTTTCTCTACCCCCTAGTTCATGTTCATTTAAAAATATATATAAATGGCATGTTGCAATTGTTTTGAATATGAAGCAGATCAAAGGATTAAGTGGTTGTTATTAATTATACCGAACCTCGTCTAGACTAGCAGACGGCATGGCATGACACACACTATCACATTCTTTACCAACGGCCCATCTACATTTAACCAGATCACCATCGGGATCATACATTGGTAGTTTTAGCTCGTGGTAACAAGAAAATTGTAATCTATAAGGAGAGTACAGACATCGATTAAGTACGATATTCATTTTTAAATTATTTTTTGTTGTTTATACATTTTGTTATTGTAACTTACTCTAATAAAATAGACCATACATTTTATAATCATTTTATTTCATGTACTTTGGACTTGAAGATTCTTTGTACCCTAGTATGCGAAATATTTCAAAATCAAAACAAATCAATTTGTTTATTTGCTGCAAGACCAGTGATCCGTGTGTCTGTATTTGTAAATTTCAATTAAATTTTCAGCTTCTTGTCGCATATGATGTTACGTTTTAAATTTTACTATTCGTGTAATGAAAAATGAAAATGACGCTTTATAGAAGCGCTTTTCTATGTTTACTTGTACCAAGAACACTCTCAAAATAAAAAAAAACAAGAATGTATATGTACTTTGTCCTTGAAATAGCCAAATTCATCTAAGAACAACTATGAGTTTTACTCATTGTTGAAGGCCGACCGGGCGAAATCCTTTAACTCGGGTTAGTTACTTACATCAACGTCAATAGGTCACTGGTTGATCGTTAGGAATCGTACCACATCTACTTTTTTTTTAAATTCGTTACTACATTGTGCAGGTTTGTTTTAATTCTGTTGCAGTTTTAGAACATATGGTCGAATTGAAAAGATGCATTTGTGCGTACTAAAAATCACACCACATTTTCTACTCGTAAAAAGTAAGGTTATCTTGATCAGAGTTATTTTAGTTTTTTAAGTTCCTTGTATGATTTTGTTCAGAGGAGCCTGATGTTATTTGTTTGATATGACCATTGGTACTGTCGTATTCTTGCCATTCTTGTTATCTTTTTACATGTATTATTTTATTTGCACGTGCCTGTACATTCCTATTCTCTATTTTACGGAAACCGGTTAGTGTCACGATGGAGTTTTTATCTTTAAGTTGTTATAACGACTTAGCTAATCTAACGCGTTATAACAAGTTAGCTAAGTTGTTTAAACGAGTTAGCTTAGACCCTGTTCACACTAGCATTTTTTTTTATCGATCTAACTTGAATCGATCTAAATAAAACCAGTTAGCGTTCACATTATCTTTAATCATATCGATCTCTATCGGTCTAATATGAACCACTGCGTTCACACTACAATTAAAAACGCAATCGATCTAACCTTTTTGCCCGTAAAACTGTAAACACTGTGTATAAATAGAACTGATTTATCAAATTCATGTGCTGATACACTGATACACACACTTGGGGGGGGGGGATGGATATAGTTATTGTTTCTCTTGAATCACAATTTAAAATTTTGATACTGGTGTTATTGTAGTTTTCTTTAATTTTGAAAAAAATAACTGTAGCAACGAAGTTACAACACGACGCCGGAAATACTGCGGTTCCTTCAAAGAAAAAAAAATCAACATAAGAAAAGAAGACACAGATTTCGCAAATCTATGCTATGACGAAGACAACATGTTTACAGTTTGTTTTAAAGGTCTTTTAACAGAGAAATATGGGTTAAACAACGAACCTCTGAGATAGTTTTGCCGCTATACATGCGCAAACGTTATTTTCGATTCAATCGTACTAGTTTAAACCGATCTCTGCGTTCACATCTAAAGTAAGATCGGTTTACTTTAGATCGATTCAAACTAAACTACCTCTTTTGGTGTTTTAGTTTAGACCGATTGAAGATCGATTCAATGCGTTCACATTAGCTCTTACACCGATCTAAAGTGAACCGATCTAGTTTAAATCGATAAAAATGTCCTAGTGTGAACGGGGTCTAAGTCGTTTCAACAAGTTAGCTAAGTCGTTTAAATGAGTTATAGAAGTCGTTTAAACGAATCTGATAAGTTGCTTAACAGAGATAGCTAAAATGTTGAAACGAGCTAGCTAAGTCGTTATAAGGAGTTAGCTAAGTTTTTTATAACGAGTTAGATTAGACAAGTCGTTATAAAAAGTTATATAAATCGTTTTTACAAGTTAGCTTAGTCGTTTTAACGACTTAAAAATAAAACTTCAACCTGACACTAACCGGCTTACGTTCTACTTTGATACGTACGTATATAGTGGTTTACTTGCAGTTATCGGACTGGAATTTGTAGAGTTTATATCATCTCTAACTCTTAGATCTATTGTTGTCTGAAGGTTCCATCCATTTGGATTACCAAAATCTAAGTTCATCCACATCGCTCCAGTATAACTGAAAACAAATGATTGCAAGTAAACTCTTTTCTGTAATCACCGCCTTGAATTATGGTACAAAATAATTTTACTCTTATTATTGTCAGTTTGTTGCGTTTAAATGCTCTTGAAGTGAATATTTCATTTTGTTTACTTAAATTATGTCATTAAAAAATCATCCATAAATGACAAAGAATTGGTCAATATGAAATTGCCATCATATAAATAAAATTGTTACTAAATATCCCGAATGAGGCTTATCAACATGACGTGTGTCACATGTGAAGCATGTTTTTTCTATGTTGTTTTAGACTGTTGTTTGTTTTTTGTAGGTTTCAGTTTTTGTCAAGGATTTGTCAGTTTCAGTTACACAACTTTCCCGTGTTATAGGGGGACGGAGGGTGGGGTTTGTGTGCTCCCACACGTTTAATCCGTCTAATAATGTCTTTACATACCTATATTATTAAAGATTTCCATTATAAGTGTATGATACACACGTCACCCTTTTATCTCATTTGTGAACGAATATAATCATATAACCGTACACAAAGTGTGAACAAATATAATCATATAACCGTACAAAGTGTGAACGAATATAATCATATAACCGTACAAAGTGTGAACAAATATAATCATAAAACCGTACAAAGTTTGAACGAATATAATCATATAACCGTACAAAGTGTGAACAAATATAATCATATAACCGTACAAAGTGTGAACAAATATAATCATATAACCGTACAAAGTGTGAACAAATATAATCATATAACCGTACAAAGTATGAACAAATGGAAACTTTCGACGAGTTTTTAAAGAATAAATTAACTCTCCAATGTCATACCAAAACAAAACAAAGCTTATTTCAAAAGATATAACCAAGTCAATAAAGTTTAATGAAAACAGCTACAGGCGCTTTTTAGCTATTTTTTGAAAACTGGGAAAATTACCCCTTTTTATGAATAAAAAACATAAAAGAAGATATTTTTAAAAAGTAAGTAAAAATATATTATAAACAATTATTCATCAAAGTTTCATGAAAATTACTTAAAGAATTGTTTAGTTATATCTTGAATTTCCATAAGCGGATCCAGGGGGAGGGGCCCTGGCAGGCCCGAACCCCCCCCTTTTCGTGGGAAAAATTCGGTTGATTATATAGGGAATCACTGAAGCATGACCGAAGCGAAATTTTAGGTCAGTCAGTGGGGCTCCCTTATGAAAAGTTCTGGATCCGTGACTGCTTTCCCATTGTACATTCCTTGAGAAATCATGCCAGTATTTGCATAAACACGTAGTACTAAACGTGGCCAGGACGTTATAGAATTTTATTAACCAACTAAGTACATTATTGCCAAAAAGGACTGGTTATTAAAAATAACATATTTTCTGTAATGGTCCTGGTTTTTTTTCTGTAATGGCCCTGTTTTTTTCTGTAATGGTCCTGTTTTTTTTGTAATGACCCTATATTAATGCCCGGTTTGTCTGTATAAAGCACAGTTCGGGTTTTTAATAAAGTTAATAAAATTAAGTTGTAAAGAGTATAATACTTTTTTGTATTTTATTTAATTTAGTAACCAGCAACCAACATTAAAGAACCATATATAGGGATCACTGTTCCTCCTGTTTTTCAACACATAACTTCTGTTAACTTAATATCTTGGATATTTGGTATATTAACACATATACTTTATTCAGTTGGTTAATAAATGTATTAATAAATGGGTGTTTTTATAATGGCTCTGTTATATGTCCTCGGTCAGTAATAATGGCCTCGGATGTCTGTAATGGCCCCCGGTGTTACCTCAGGCCATTACAGACTTCCTCGACCATTATAATAGACCTTGGACATATAACAGGGTCATTATAAAAACACCTATTCATTAATACTATAGTAGTGAGGTCGTACTGAGGACGACAAGCGCGTTATAGCAGGTATTATTGTTTTCCTCATCGTAGTTTGTTCGTATCAATATCATAGCAGAAGCATAATAAAGACGTAGTGAAATCAGGATAGTCTCAATGAAATTGTAGTTAGGTCGCAGCAAAATATTTTCAATTGGCTTTCCCGAATGAACCAGGTTTCCAAAAAGAGGCTTCTATGCCCATTCCGATCTTACTTCGTCCTTACTACGATCTTCCTACGCTTCTTCTACGACTAGTTTTGGCCAAGAATGGATCGTCGTCTTAGTGTGATAAAGTATAAGACAAGTTAGAAATTTCACAAAAAAATAATTGACAAAATGTGTCCATATACAAATAGATATATATTCATCTTTATTGCAGATTATCGTCCTCACGTCGTCTTTTTTTATTTAATAATTCAAAAATTTCGTCAAATTGAATAAAATCATATTACAAGAAAGTCTACTGGCTTATGAACACAGTTTAACTCATCGTTTACAATCTCTAAAGTCAAGCATCTTTACAAAAACTTAGATATCAATAGATCGTTTGTCACCAACATTTCCCAGAATCCACTGCCTGCATAGCACTTTAGATAATCAATATCAAACATAAACTATCCTCTTTATATATATATATATATATATATATTTATCTAGTAATCGGAGTCAGTGCTCATGTAACCCTGCTGCCTTTGCATTTTTAACATGATTCGAGTCGCCTACAATTGTTTTTGAGCTTCCTCATTTAAGTGGATTCTTCCCCTTTGATTATAACTACTTCTTAATCTTGTTATATATCAACCGCCAGTTCTGAAATTTCAAACATAAAGTATATAACTAAATAATATAGAGGGAGGGTTGAGATCTCTCAAAATATGTTTAACCCCGTCGCTTGTTTGCGCCTGCCCCATGTCATGAGCCTCTGGCCATTGTCATTCTTGTATGATTTTTAATTTAGTTCATTTATAAGATGCTTTTATTTACAGTTTGATTTGTCAAAAAGTGGTACATTTGCAAACATAAGGCTCTCGCGTTACACAGCTTTTTGAGGAAAAAAAAGAAGAAAGGAATAGTACAGCAAACGGTCGTTCTTGTAGGTGTTTTAAGCTTAATTTTGTCATTAGACATGCCACTAAATTGACTGCTAACATGTCAACAAAACTAATGATCAATTGCTTGGTTTTTTTTTGTTTTTTTTTGAAGATTTGTACATTACAATATGAAGTGCTGAAATAAATAACTTGTTTCTTTTTTAGAATCAAATATTTAAGAATTTGAAAGCTATCAAAACCATAGGTATATACATGAGAACATTAGAATTAGAGTGTTGCAGTTTGCACTGAGTGGTTGACTTTGCCAGTTAAAATCCCGTTAAAACATGCATTTCATTGTTTCTAGATGAAACATAAACCAACGATCTTAATTTGTTTGTTAATCTTAAACTATGATATTTTCAAAAATGTTTGCTATTAAACATTAAGAAACATATAATTTTGATTTATCTAAAATCAGCAAGCATGCTTTTATCAGTGGCGTGGTCAGGCGTTTTATAATGTTTGCCTTTTTTATATAACATATTTGAAAAACCTTGAAGTCAGTAATGAGTAATACGGCAAAGAATACATTGGAGTAAAATATCCGAAGAATAAAAATTGGACTTTTTTTTTAAATTGTCAATTCTCCACTGTCTGACTTCAGTGGTACATGGTGTGTTCGATTTGAATGCGTCAACTTCCGGATTCAATTTTATCGGGGTTATACAGGGTGATTTCTGTTAGATGTGATCATATTCACTATCTTTGAAGGATTATGCATCCTGCTGGTGCTGTACACTATCAAAGATTTAATAACGACATAAATACTTAAAAGATTGCACACTCACTTCAATATTGCCAATAATTTATTTGCTTGTCAGACATAAAAGGTTTCTTCGTGTGACCCTCAGTAAAATAGATATTTTGATTGCAGCCCCCAGTGGTATAGTTTTGGTAATGATCCCCCTAATAAATAATGACGATTACCTAAAGCGAATAATGTTTAAAGAAAGCAACAATTAGATAAGAGAATTATCCACACTTTTGAGGATGTACATTTAGTAAGATAAAACCGCAATGCATAAAGTATAAAACCACTACTAGTAATTCATAGACCCAATGGTTTCTATGTTAAATTTTGCATATATACTTATGTTCTCTCCGACCGGGTCTGAGTTAGTGGTTCTTTACCATAAGGGTTTGTTCACATATAGATGTTTACATTCGTTGAAAATACGAGAATATGATATTTTTCATTTATTCACGCAAAGAACCTCCTACTTTTTGAAACGATGAAGGCATAACAGCACGAATTCAACACGAATTGTTACAAAACGTTCTGCTACCATTTATACTTCAGTCTGTTCGTCAAAAGAGGAATTTGTCGATTAAATACTTAAAAATTAAATTTTATGTTCCTTATATGTTTTAAATATAGATATACATACCTATTAAATCAAGTTTTGTTGTTCATTTTCATCGGTAATGTTTTTTTCAGTTCATAATAAGCGCGCTCAGAAACACACATCCGGAACATTAATACAGCACGTGCCTTTATAATCGTGGATGTGTTTGGAACACTTGACGTTCAGGGAAAACGATAGACTGGAACGCATCATGTTTGAGACCAGAACACTTTTACTATAACAACGAATTTATTCGCATTTGTATGTAGTTACATAAGTTAAAAAAAATATACTTGTTCCCAAAGAACTGAGATCGTTAAGAAAAAAATATACATTGATCGTCAAATTATGATATGAATCATCCTTATTCATCGCTTGTTTGACTCTATGAAATATTATTTCACTCCCCAAGTTTTCAAATTCAGGGAATTATTCTTGACTGTGTTTAAATTTGTAACGCGTCAGCGTGATCTAGACGTATTAGTTTCCTAACATTTGGCCAAACAGCAGGTTTCACAGTTGATACATGTTGACAGACTTCCGTTAATTTTATTTCAGTAATGACAAATAGTATTTAAGTTGATAATTCGTACTGTGTTATAGGTGGAAAATCTGCTTACCCTTCCAGAGACCTCTATATCTTTTGTTGCAATCGTGTTGCTAATATTTTAGTTTTCTATTGTTTTTTTTTATAATAATGTTTGGTGTTTTTTTTTATTGTTTTTCTTTTTATCTTTTTTTTTTAGTTTTGTTGGTTTCTCTTCGACTTTGCATTGGTTTTTTTTGGTGTGTTTCGCTTCATTGTTAAGGATAATAGTTTTGTTTATTAATTTACCAAAAAACGAATTGTCGTGAAGAGTCGGTCATCTGCGACAAACGCAAACCCAATCTTGATTCATCATCATGCAGTAATGTGCAAAAACTCTACACGATGTAAAAAAAAAAAAAACAAAAATAAACAAAAAACCAACGACGTTATTTTATTTTTCAAGTCCAAGTACCTTAATTCTGCGAAAATCAGAACGAAATAAAATTGAATGCGTAAGTCATCATTAAGCATAATCATTTGGAACGGTCTGAATGTGATTAAAAACATCAGAGCAAGTACAATGTTTCTGACCTTTTTAGTAGAGGCAGTGTATGTACATTTCATATCAACAAAGAAAATTTTAAAATATGTTTTACTGGGTATTAGTTCTTGTAGAGGATTGTTTTTTTTATCTTTCAATTTGAAAATAAGCCAAAAGATTCGCTCTTTCAGCTGATCACATTTCATCTGAATAACGTCTTTGGTTTTGATCGTTTGTCTCAATTCATATGTAAATAAGGGTGAGGGTAGCCTTTCTTATCAGTTATTCCAACCGCATTTAGGACATTTATTACTGCCTGTCCACGATTGTGTCGTTTAGTGGTTTCTTTCTTGAAATGTAAATTCATTGTTTGTGTTTTGGTATTTTGCTATAACATCAGATATCCGTTTTAAAATTATATCATTTATACTCTCGAATTCATTGACACATTTATACTTATTCTTTTATGTTTAGTCAAATTCAAATTGAATTGATTTATATCCTTATCTTATATAATTTTGATACACACCTAATAATAAAAGGTCCATTTCCAATGAATGTCTCTTGAAAACGATTTTCTCCTTGTTCCCATTTTTCAGCATCAGTACCTATTTCATTGGCACCAGTACAATAATAGAAAACAGTACCTACTGGTTTCTTTGGCACTTTACAACCTTGATCACATTTCCAGATTTTATCACCTATAAATGTTGTGTTAACAAACTGTCCGATTTTGCTATTTGAACATCCTGGTCCACTTCCAAAAGTCCATCCCATTTTGAATGTGAATTCAATCTACAATATTTATAGTACAACTTTATTATGATAATCAGCCTCTTCCCTATGCCATCTTTGGGCTGAAATAGTAAATGGTCTACGTTTAGATCATAAGTGTCATTCGAATAACCTTTTTATCGAACGAAATCATATGTTTTAAGGATTAATTTGGAAATCACAAAATGGAATTGACTACTAAACACTAGGTCAGGCGGTAACATTTCCTGGTTAAATATCGCTATAGACAGTGAATTTACAGTTCAAGTTTATAAGTCTAAAAGGCAACTAATAATGCAACTAGACAGGCATGTATTTAATTCGCCATCATTTAGCAAACGATGTATTAACTAATCCAACCACAGGGGTTTGTTACCATTTGCCGTGATTACTATCCATACGAACCCAGAAAAGCGATTTTTTTGTCGGGGCGTATGGATAGTAAACCCGGCAAATACTAATACAATCTTGAGATCCAACATCATAAGTAAGATTGTCATTCTTACATCAATATATGTTTGTACTTTAAGAGAAATATTGGCAAGTAATAAATTAAATATTGACATGTACATTAAAACATTGTATGACTTAACCACAGCAACAATGCTTACAAAGAGAAGACATTGCACAATGTGTAAACCAACTGGTTGTTTTATGATTTTATACAATAGAATAAACAATTTTGTTTTTCAATCAAAAGGGTTTCCCTCTACGACTTAATCTGATTTGAAATTTGAAATATAGACTAGTTCTTTTTATAGTGAAGTTATAGATTTGTTTAGATTTACAGTATGTAAAATCGCATGCCATAAATTTGTTTCTCATATATGTTTTTAGTTGGAGTGTTTTGTCTTACCGTATGGCCATGTATAGGTTTCCAGCTTATAGTTCCTCCTCTGAAATGTGAACATTCTCCATAAAAACTGAACACAAAAAGAAGTACACCTACTCCCACCGTATTCTGCATCGCAATTATAGTAAGAAATATATTATACTTCCTGTAATTTAATATTTATGCAGTTATCTACAAGAAACAGTGGTAGTGTTCCATAATTCCGTTTAAAAGACAAATACTTGTATTCGATTTTCATATACTGTAATCTTTAAAAGTCCTTTCTCCTGATTGGACTTTTGGTAATCTGTTAGTTAAAACGTGACATAATGAATATTAAAAAATTTGAAGATTTCTTCAATTTCACATTCAAATCTAAATTAATACATATTTGGTTGTTTATTCATATGTAAATATGTAGATAACATGAAAGACCATTGATATAATAGAATGTGAATTTTGGTTTATACAATAAGGATATGATGGTATTACCAAATACAATGCGTTTCAAAAAATCCAAGAAAACCAATGTGAATAATATTTCGGACTTCTTTTTCATAAAGTCTATGGTTGACATTGTTGAGCCTTTAAAGTAATACAAACTAGGTTAAAAGACCTAGAGTTGAAGGGCTATTTAGATAACCAATTTTAACTCTGAAATTTGAAGAAAAACAATGATAAGGAATATGTATTTTATTTGTGACTTTGTCATAATATGTTTCATTTTTCTATTAATTCGAGTCACTATTTAGAAAGTTTAGAAAGTAGTTTTAAAAAATAAAGCACACGCTTTAACCATAATTAAAAGTATTTTTCAACAAAAACAAAACACTTTAACAGAATATTGAAAAAATAATTTCTCAACAGCTAAAATACTCCATTCCTTTCTGTACATTGTATTTAAAATATGTAATTTTGTTTTTTATTCAATGGTTCGTTCAATACAAATGTCTAAATTCGTACGACACGTAAATAGTTGATTCAGCTTTTAATGACAATTAACACATTATCAGATTGGAAGGGACAGTCGGACAGAGATACGTTCGTCCATAGTAGTCTAGAAAAACTGTGGAAGATTTCTTTATCAGAAGAAATCGACTTTGCATGCTATAGTCGAGACAGAAATTCAAAACAAATGCAATTGAAAGAAAACCGTATTGTAGATTTTTTATTCAATTATACTTTCGTTATTGTTCTTTCTTTTTTTTTTTTTTTTTTAGAAAATTCGTATGCTGGTAGAAATGCTTCAAACTTAAAAAAGACAGATGGTTTAAAGATGATAGGAAAAAGACACTAATATAACTAATAAAACTAAACTAAAGATTTATAAAGTTAAACATGAAACAAACAAAAAACACCAACATACGTAAAACTCTTCAAAGTGTTCTTTTAAGGATACGCGTGTCTTGTTGTTGTCCATTCGTTTGATGTGTTTTATCAGTTGATTTTGCCATTTGATTAGAGACTTCCCGTCTTGAGTTCAATTTTTTTATGATTTTACTGTTTGCTTTACACATCACATCAGGTTGTAGTCCAAACGGGATTGATTGCTTGATTGTTAATTGCTTAGAGACTGATGGTGGCAAATATGTAATGCATGTTTAAGACGAGAACATATAAACCCTATGATAATATATAGGTTATGTTGTAGGGTTGGATACGGCGGAAAATTGATATTTTCACAAAGAAATAAGGGTCGGTTTGGTTACGTATGAAGATTTTTTGTACCAATTTTGATGAAAAAGTCAATAATGCAACTTTTTTTTTTTAAATATGATAAATATACAGCATAAAATGACTTTTTTTTACATTCATGAACATTTGTTAAAGTTTTGTTAATTCTAAACAAAAATAAATCACAAATTTATAGGATACTTATATAAAAGAGAAATTATAAATAATTTAACAAAAAAAACAGCTTGTGTTTATCTTTTGAAACAAAAAGGTTGTGCATTTCTGTCAGAAGGAAATATATGTCCAAAAATCCGAAATTTGAGAAAATATCCGAAATTTTGACCTCATTTACTCCTAAAGTAGCACATGAAGGTATATTTTTTTTATCAAATATTTGATTAAATCAGGTAAAAAAAATAGCATAATTGCAAATTTTCATCAACATTTCACTATGGGATCAAAACTGTATCGTATGCCCTTAAGACACCATGGTCAACACAAAGGATGACCCTTGCATAATGTTTCTTGTATACAGAAACGTGATTATATATGCATTTTGTTATTTCAAACTTTATATATTTCTTATATTTATAAAACGTTTGAAATAATACTTATATTCTATCCCTTTTTATATTAGTGAAATCTACGATGATGAGGTGTGTTTGAGATAAATTCATTGTGCTTGTAGATTTAAGCATTGGTAGACTTGCTTGTTTTGTTTGTATTTACGTTTGCCCAAGCATTGAGATTGACATTTGCAAACAATAAAAATTGGAGGTAAACCTTACCAACATGGTTTTGTACAATTGGATGTTCTTATCTTTCAGGATAACATCCAATGAAATTTAAGTATAAAGTAAATCTGCCTATTGTATATTGTTTGCAGATATCAATTTATTTTACAATGCTTGAGCAAACATCAATACAATCAAAGCAAGCAAACAAGCCAACAAAGTCTTTGAAGATATAAACATTAGAAAATAAACCCCAAAAGCAAGAAAGTTTTTTTCTTTCTTTTTCTTTTCCTCTTATTGTTATCGTACATTCATATTTTAGTAATTCTTTTTAGTTACATTGCAACATTGGCAATCTAAGGTAAGGCCCAGTGACTTTAATTCCAAACAAAAATTGTTGGCTCACTGTATGATCATGTATTGATTTCCAGCTAATAGTTCCTCCCCTGAAATGTGATTTTAATCGACGGTCTAAGATAAGGCCTAGTGACATCTTACCGTATGGCCATGAATAGGTTTCCAGCTAATAGTTCCTCCTCTGAAATGTGAACAGTTTCCAACCCGACTTAACATGATAAAGAGAACAATTATTCCAGTAGAATGAGACATTTTTTTCTCTCTGTGAAATCTGAGAGTGTCTTAAAATTGAAACTTTCTTCAATAGTAATTATATTGATATCGCCAATTTACGTCTTCAGAATTATTTGTCATTGGTTAATTCAATTTCAAAAAATAAAATTTTCGTTGGTTACTAGTTCGATCTCAAAAACTTTTCATTGGCTATACGACAGTTTATGTCGTGTTTGGAAGACTTTATTGGTTAACTCAATTTGAAATGTTATCAATACTTGTTTATTATGAACTTATATATAATTGAAAGTTTATCTGTTTTGTCTACATGTTAAGATAAACATGATATTAATAAAGATCATTTTTGGTTGACTTATATCAGAATGATCAGTCTAAGCATTCAACACGGAAGTACTTGACTCATTAGAACACTAAATATTATACAATGAATTTCCATATGCTTCATAAAATCCAATAAAATATCACGAATTTAAATGTGATAAGAAATATATTTGAATTGGATAGCATATACTTTGTTTTACTAAGAAGAAGATATTGACCAAATCCACCTTTATTAAAGATACCACTTAAATTTCATCTCCTCGGTGTATATTTATATTTACTTCATAGCAAATTGTATTACATCTTGTATAACATCTTCATTAGCTTTGATAAAAAGTTTCAATGTTTGAAATTCATATCGTATTCTAAGTCTTGGCGTGTTGCTATAGTTAATCTTCTGAATCACAGAACCACTCAAATTTATGAAACAGGAAATAAAAACGGGCTGATTAACATCATTGTAATTTTTAATTTAAACCTCATATTGAACATTTCAAGGTAACATACAAACACCACCAAAAACTACTGAATTTTTATTAAACTTTGTCAAATCTTATGTGAAATATCACTTTTCATAGATTTCTAGTGATTTAAACAAAATTATATACATAACAAGTGTGATATCAAGTGTGTTAAGAAATCTTCTTTATATGCGGATGACATCTATCGTGACCGCGGAAACTTTGGTTCAACTATCGCACGGACAAGTAACCCTGCTGGTCTGTGTCAACCCGATTTAATAAATGAGCTTTAAGTGTTTCAATAGGATTCAAAAACTTGTGTTTCACATGTTACGAAAAAAATCCAGAAACACGCGTCAGTTGTTAATCTAACTGTACATACGACATATCAATCCTTCACCGGAGTTTTAGTCAATGCAAGTATTTTGCATCATATATTTAGAAATGTTACTATCAAGTTTAAATAGTACATTTTACAGGCCGATATCTTGATTATCAGACAAAGAAATAGAACTCTTTATAAGAGAAGGTAAAAATTATATACTTGGATTGTGTACATCTGTTTACATCATAAACAACCACCATTAAACCATAGATTCTTTTAATCATTAAAATGGAAGCCATTGTTGGGATGACGCGCTGTCAACATAGCTCTTGAAACCCGATAGATTTAGTGGACATATAACTTCGTCACGATTCTCACGGGTGCCACATGTGGAGCAGATTCTGCTTACCCTTACGGAGCACATGAGATCACACCTTGTTATTTGTTGGGGTTCGTGTTGCTTATTTTTTAGTTTTTCTATGTTGTGTCATGTGTACTACTGTTTGTCTGTTTGTCTTTTTCATTTTAAGCCATGGCGTTGTCAGTTTATTTTCGATTTATGAATTTGACTGTTCCTCTTTTACATAACCATTATATCTACAAAAAGACAAATGTATTTACTGTACTAACTATTAAGCATCATTTAATATTCTATTATGCCTGTTATCAATTTATAACAATTGTCTGATCGGTTGTTAGGGGGAATTTTAGAAAGATTAATAAAAAATCTAATTAGGTATTTTGGGGAAGAGCAGACAAAATATTTTATGTTGAAGGTTAAAGACTTATTATCCGATATTTTTTCAAGTTTTGCATTTTAAAGATCCTTTACGACGTTTTTTCGTCATGTTCTGTTAGTAAAACATTCAAACACACATCCTCTATAAAGATTATTATTTCGTCTTTCTTTTTTTTCTCGGTGGAATTCATAAAAAAAATAACTACATGTTCTTGACTTGTCCAACCAAAATCGATTGTTTTGAGAAAAGTTGTCTTTCATTCAAAAGATTTCAATTCTATCGAAGTGCCAATTATATTTGAATTTACCATTTTCTACATAAGAAAATGCCTGTACCAAATCAGGAATCAGGAATATTTTCGTTTGATGTGTTTGAGCTTTTGATTTTGATATTTGGTTACTAATATAATATTCTGTTTTGGATATTCCTCGGAGTTCAGTATATCTTGTTATTTTACTTTTAAAGTAAAAACACGTATATTAGATGCACAAAACCTTAATTCAGGAACATACATTAAACTCTGAAAGCCCTAAGAAACAGATATACAAACTTCCAAATATACCAAATTGACATTTTTACGCTCTTTAATAAAGAGTCCCTTTTCTTTTGTTTAAATGGAAATTAGATGTAAACTCATGCTTATCGATTTGACACAAATTCTCAAAATTTTTACCATCCATAGTTCAAAAGGTTAAAAATAACAATTTACCATGCGCAGACTCGATCATATGTGTATAACGTTTAGAGGTCACCTTTGTAGAGTGTTTAAGGTTATATTATTCGATATTAACATAAAAATATATGTAAATAGATAGCGAACTCGTGCAATAAGATTTGTTTCTATATGTCAGCTTGATTTCGTATTATAGGTTTAAAACATATTTTAATAATCGTTTTTACCAGTATAAGATTGAATATTCGTCAATCGAATAAGTCAACCAAATGGATGCCAATGTTTCTCTTCAAATGTTGCCATTCTTTTTCTTTTAAATATCAGTAAACGCATAATTCATGCGTAACCCTTCTCTAGCTCTCTCGTTGTTAAAGCCCTTTAATTTCAAGTGGTAATCATCCTTGTAATTTTTTTATAAATTAAAGACAAATTTTCACAAAATAGGTCGATTATGGTCGATTCAATACACAAAAGCACAAATTTCAGTGGAAAAAAGTGTTTTTGGAAAAATCGAAAAAAATGGCAATAATAAGTGAACTTACAATTATTCAATACAGATGATATAAATCACATATTCATCTCAAACACAATTTCGCGGTACGTGTGCATAGAGTAAAATGATTTTAAGCGCAAGGTACGTGTGCAAAACTTTCTGCGGCAACATAACATCGGTATGACCTCTCAATGTCCTCAACCTTTAAAATATTTTAGTCCTTCCACAAAATATTTGGATTTTTTTATAGAGTGTTTTGAACTTTTGACAACCAATCAGACTATTAAGCTCGTTGGCAGCGATTAGAATTATAATGTTGCTCAATCCATTCGTCTGATACTTTTGGAAATGAACGAAAATTCGTGTTTAAGTCGCGACTAAGATGTTAGATGCATCTTTTGTTTTTTGCACCGTTATTTTGTTCCCTTTTATTCTAGATAATGTAAAAGATGGTATCTCCAGGTACCGTTTATGAAGTTGTTTTTTAAACCTTCTCTGAAGTACATGGTAAATTTTATCATCGGTATAAGAAAAAAATTTGTAAATATAACTTAACATGCAGACATCTTATACGTTCAGGTATTTCACATTCAATCTTTTATGGTAATATTCTTTACAAAGCACAAAAATGTCAGTATTCACATCAAAAGCTTACAACACCTTTAAACAGACTTATTAAGAAGGTATATATTTACGATACTGTTGTCAGGTCATTAAAAATTGCATATTTTGACTTTAATATTGATTCACTTATAAGGTCTTTGCATCGGAACTAAACATATTTATTTATTTTTTTTAATTTTTTTTTAAAGTTGTTGGCATGACACGGGTTATGTTCTTATCATATATTTTATGATAGCATGATATTAAACACTAACGGGAGGGATTGTGCCTGATATTTATATGATGAAGACATAATCTTTCAATCAGTTTAATTGAGGTCTGGAGCTGGCATGTCAGTTAACTGCAAGAAGTCTGTTGTTATTTATGTATTATTATCATTTTCATTTTTTTTTTACATAAATAAGGCCGTCAGTTTTCTCGTTTGAATGTTTTACATTGTCTTATCGGGGCCTTTTACAACTGGCTATGCGGTATGGGCTTGCTTATTGTTGAAGGCCGTACGGTGACCTATAGTTGTTAATGTCTGTGTCATTTTGGTCTTTTGTGGATAGTTGTCTCATTGGCAATCATACCACATCTTCTTTTTTATATTTTATTTATTTTCTTTTGTCACATCTTCTGACATCGGACTCGGACTTCTCTTGAACTGAATTTTAATGTGCGTATTGTTATGCGTTTACTTTTCTACATTGGCTAAAGGTATAGGGAGAGGGTTGAGATCTCATAAACATGTTTAACCACGCCGGAATTTTGCGCCTGTCCCAAGTCAGGAGCCTCTGGCCTTTGTTAGTCTTGTATGATTTTTAATTTTAGTTTCTTGTGTATAATTCGGAGTTAGATATGACGTCCATTAGCACTGTGCTAGTATACATTTTAAGGGCCGGCCGAGGGACGCCTCCGGGTGTGGGAGTTTCTCGCTACATTGAAGACCCATTGTTGGACCTTCGGCTGTTGTCTGCTCTATTGTCTGCTCTATTGTCGGGTTGTTGTCGCTTTGACACATTCCCCATTTCCTTTCTCAATTTTATCTGATCATATATTCTTTATGAAGTTATTTTGTTAACCTTCTCTAAAGTACATGGTGTCTTTATATATTATATATATGTATTGCTTTGTTTCATTAAAAAAAATGGCCAACGTAGATACAAATATCTTGCCTTGGGAAGGGATAAATCCTACTTTGTAAAGGATCAACCTGATTCAAACAAAAAATTCTCTGAAACTGACATTATCAATATGCTTGATTTCTTGATTGACAACATATGTGTTACGTTTGGAGGACGCATTTTTGAACAGACTGTCGGCATTCCAATGGGAACTAATTGTGTCCCTCTCCTTGCCGACTTGTTTCTTTATAGTTATGAGGCTGACTTCATACAGGAACTTCTTAGGCCGAGAGATAAGAAGTAATCCACATCTTTTAACTCTTCTTTTCACTATAAAGATGATGTTCTTTCACTAAATAATTCAAAATTTGGTGACTATTTTGAACGCATCTATCCCATCGAACTAGAGATAAATGATACAACAGATACAGTTATGTCGTCCTCATATCTTGACTTACATCTAGAAATTGATAATGACGGTCGGTTGCAAACAAAACTTTACGACAAAAGAGATGATTTCAGCTTTCCAATTGTGAACTTTTCATTTTAAAGTATCAACTTTCCAGCAGCACATATATACGGGGTATATACCTCCCAATTTATAGGATATTCCCGTATGTATTTCCTATCATGATTTTCTTGATAAAGAGTTGCTGCTCATAAGGAAGCTATTAAAGCAAGAGTTCCAAATGGTGAAGTTGAAATCATCCCTTCGTAAATTTTACGGACGCCATCACGAGTTGTTTGACCGTTATGGAATAACAGTTTCACAGATGATATCGAATATGTTCATTACGTCGTAACTACAATCCCCTTCCCTTTCATGAATGTGACCTACCGAATTAGACTATGAACCGGATAACATGAGCAACACGACGGGTGCCACATGTGGAGCAGGATCGGCTTACCCTTCCGAATCACCTGAGATCACCCCTAGGTTTTGGTGGAGTTCCTGTTGCTTATTCTTTAGTTTTCTATGTTGTGTCATGTGTACTATTGTTTGTCTGTTTGTCTGTTTCATTTTTAGCCATGGCGTTGTCAGTTTATTTTCGATTTATGAGTTTGACTGTCTCTCTGGTATCTTTCATCCCTCTTTTACTTATGAAGTTGATGTATGAAATCTACTATCAGGTGCAGAGGTCGATGTTCTAGTTTAGAACGAAATAATCCCTTTCTGTAACTGCGAGCACCAATGATCGAGATAATAAAGTTTGGGTTGAAATCTTAAACATCTAGGTTTACCCAGAAACAAGTAAAGAATTTCGAAAGCATTGTCACATATTTTTTTGTTAACTTTTTGTGTTTATTTTGTTATTTAGATAATTTGATATTTATGGTAGATCTTTGATAGACTCATGTTCTGATATTTGTAGGACTCTAAAGTGCGATGGTACTCTAAAGTGCGATGGTCACGCAAAAGTGCGATGGTCTACGCTAAAGTACGATGGTGTCTCACGCTATTTAAAGTGCGAAGGTATATCACGCTAAAGTGCGATGGAACAATAGGGTACTGTTTAAGAACTAAAACATTTAAGTACATAAATGTTAAAAACAAGTCTTTTTGCAAAAGCTAGTATGCTAAGGCATAACATATGATGTGATCAGCTTTATAATTTACAGTTAGGCTTAATTGTATCTAAATTAAGAGGTTTGACCAAGTAATAAAGGTAAATAATGTAATATTTTAAACTTTAATTTTATGTCGTAACATTGACATTGGTAAAATATACTCACTTGTCAAAAATTGAACGAAGATAACCAAAAAATATGTTACTAGTGGGATTTCGTGTAATAAAAAAATATCCTATAAATCATGGTTAGGTATTGTCAACAAAATATATGCTATCGGTTTTTTTTTCATTTAATAATCAATGTTAACAATATAGAGTTTAGAATGGGGTATAAGTTAGTTAAACACTTTGGGATACGGCGACGGGATTTCTTATCCAGACACACCTTTCCCCGCGGTATAACTATTACTTACTGATTTATCGACCATCATTTATTGAATGAATTATTGACCACGCCGAACGTATTTTCTCAAAGAGCTAACTAAAGTTCAATCTTAATAGTCCTGATTTCGGCTACCCTTCAGTGTTTAGTTTTACATGATAAAAAACAAAAAAACGTTTTCAAAGCCCAAAATATATTTGGTTTTAGAAAGAACATTCTACAGTTATTAATTCTGAAATTATTTCATTTTTCAGAATTTATGTCAAAACTGTCGTTTGACGAATTCATAACTTTGAGTTGATTTTTCTTATTGATCACCTTATATCCCAATATTCCACCAACTGCTCCCAATGCAAACAGTAAAATAGAAAAAAATATTGTAAATAAAGTCACTGGTTCTGATTCAAAGCAGATATGTCCTGAGGTCTTCTTGTGTACATTGGACGTTTTACCCAGTTTTACAGAATCACCTATAAATATGAAAAAGCTGTTAACATTTAATGACATATTTGAACACATGAAGTAGGCCTAGCCTTGTGTGTTAAACAAGCTATATCTCTTTTTACCTTTTTCCCAACTTATTATTTAAGCATGAATTTGTGTAATTAACTTAGGAATGCATATTCAGTAATACTAGTTATCTCACAAACTAGGTATACTACATACCAGTTTGTTAATTTGAACCTTACGTTGTTTGACATATTTTAACCTTTCGTTTTAAGATTGTCTTTTTTTCATGGTATTACAGCGTGTAAATTCTTATATTACAGCCACTTATATATGCATCTTAAAGCCAGCATTTCTTACAGAACGCAGGGAATTATATTTTAGATTGATATATGCATATTAAACCAGCATTTCTTATAAAACGCAGGGAATTATATTTTAGATTGATATATGCATCTTAAACCAGCATTTCTTATAAAACGCAGGGAATTATATTTTAGATTGATATATGCATCTTAAAGCCAGCATTTCTTACAAAACGCAGGGAATTATATTTTAGATTGATAAATGCATCTTAAACCAGCATTTCTTACAAAACGCAGGGAATTATATTTTAGATTGATATATGCATATTAAACCAGCATTTCTTACAAAACGCAGGGAATTATATTTTAGATTGATATATGCATATTAAACCAGCATTTCTTACAAAACGCAGGGAATTATATTTTAGATTGATATATGCATCTTAAACCAGCATTTCTTACAAAACGCAGGGAATTATATTTTAGATTGATATATGCATCTTAAAGCCAGCATTTCTTACAAAACGCAGGGAATTATATTTTAGATTGATATATGCATCTTAAACCAGTATTTCTTACAAAACGCAGGGAATTATATTTTAGATTGATATATGCATAGTAAACCAGCATTTCTTACAAAACGCAGGGCTAACTGTACACTCAAGTATCCCGCGTCATAGAGATGTATCTTTAGAAAAGTACTTGTTCGGTCTAGTACCTCGGCAAACTGGCACATGTAATTATTGTATTTAACATTTAACGTCCAAAATCAGATTGGACGTTATTTTGTATTTTTACATCATACAGTTAAACACACAGCTTAAAAGGGCGTTTGAATTGAGTATACATGGAAGGCCTGAAATAGTCCAATAACAACATTTACAAAAAAAAAAATAATGTCAATGATATGACTCAATGTGTACTAATACATCCTGCACAACCAATTAACATTCAAAGATAGGCGAAAGATACCAAGGTGACATTCAAACACAAGACCTAAGATAGTGGTTAACGCCTATAATTACTTTTAACAACGACAATTATAATTGGCGAAAATCTTCATTATTATTTCAAATCATCAGAATGACGATGGCTGTTTTGTTCCAAATGAACGAACAACATTACAGATAAAACAAAGTTTAGGCAAAACGAAGTCCTGAACAGAATGAAACAATCATTGTCTCGGAATGAATTGCATAAGTCCTCCGACTACATTAAAGCAACAGTAGTTTATCGGTGTTCAAAAGTTATTAATCTATTGAGAGAACAACCCCCCAAAACTATTAACTTACCATTTTGCGATGTATTCATTGTTGACGCTGTTTGTATGGATGATGAAGTTGCTTTTATAACGTTTGAATATAAATTTACCACTGTCGCAATCTGTTTTGTTATATTTGTTGATCTCATATGTGATGTTGTTTTTTGTGTTGTTGTCTGTGCATACTTTCTACTCTTTGTAGGTGTCGACGATTTCGGAGTTAGCGTAGTCGTACTTTGTTGAGTGTTTGTGGAGGTCGTTTTCATGATTAAGGTGGTGGTTGGCATGGTTGTGGATTTCGTTGCAATAGTTTTGGTCGTTGTTGGCCTGGTCCCCGGCCTTGTCGTACTCAGCTGAGTAGTTGATATCGTCGATGGTATGTTCGTGGTTTTAGTAGTTGTCATTTGCGTTGTTTTCATAGGGGTAGTTGTGGGTATATCTGAAACTGAGCGTACAAAATACAATTGTATTTGTGTTTTATGGGTCATTGTACAGTTCTTAAACGATATATTCTCTAAATGGGAATTAGAAAACTAAAGAATAATTTTCTAAGATAGTTTCTGCATCATTAATTTATTTATTTTTTCATTTAATTCGTTTGTTGTTTAGAGATTTTTACGATAGTACTCGGCCGACACTCGGCTAACCGAGAGATTGGTCGGTTAATCTATATTGAGTATGCGGCTATATGGGAGATTGGTCTGTTAATCGGGTTGGTTATACGTCTGTTAAGAGTAAAACGCACAATTTAATGTTAAACTGTATCAAATATACAGATTTTTGGCATATTATAAGAACCAAATCAACAAAAGAAAAGTGTCTGACAAAATGATATCTGTCATAGAACATTTTCCACTTGTAAAAACATTTCATAGTCTACGCAGTTTTCAGTAAAATTAAAAGGCGTCGCGCAAGTATGTAGTATTTATGCTTATACGCATAGGAATTTTATAAAAGTCGAAACAAACAATTTTAGATATCATTTAAAGGACACAAAATAGTACTTTGGGTCTAAAAAATAAATTTGCATTGGTGAATATTTCATAATTGTAATATAACGTGAATATTACCACGTTTTAGTGAAAATTATGGGAATAAAGTCTGTTAATGTGTTGGACAATTGAAATTGTGTCAGTTAAGAGTTATTTAGCCACAGTTATTTTTGCTACCTTTATATTTTCCCATAGAAAAAGTTAAGAATGGGATGTTCCTAAGTAATAAAAAAAATGATAATACGGTGCAACAGTATCCTACGGAAGCGAATTAGCGCCACACATTTTTTTTTTAATTTTTCTTCCTATATTTGTGTTATAACGCAAACCTCAAATATCTTGATTGCAATTGTTCATTAAGTTTTGTAAAAAATGTCCGTCTGTCATTCATTTCGGTTGTGATTTACTAGTAAGAGCATTTTTATTTTGACTTTCTTTGCATTTTATTGAAGCGTGTCACTTCAATATAGCGTGATATAAATTGGCCTCTGAAATATGCATGCATTTATTATTAATGTTTTCAATCAGCCTCAATTTTTGTGTCTGTTCAAAGTAGCACGTTCTCAAATCCGACTGAAAGTGTCTTTCTAATACAACACAGGGTACCGGTAAAATAAATATAAACTGTACATCTGTCCTGTGCATATAAATATTTGTCACTGGACGAAAAACCCTAATTCGTAAGCATCCTCCAATTGGTTCTTTATTTCTATTACTTAATCATATGTTGTTTACAAAAAAAAGTAAAATCACAAAAATACTGAACTTAGAGGAAAATCAAATCGGAAAGTCCATAATCACATGACAAAATCAAATAACAAAACGTATCAAAAACGAATGGACAAGAACTGTCATATTCCTGACTTGGTACAGGCATTTTCAAATGTAGAAAATGGTGGATTAAACCTGGTTCTATAGCGCTAACCCTCTCAATTTAATGACAGTCTCATTACATTGATGGCGTTAAATAAACAGACACAATAAATAAAATAGTCAAAATATGGGTACATCAGTCATCATCGTATAACAATTTTAAAAGAAACAATTTTAAAACAGAACACAAAAACATCTACTATCTACGAACACATTCATTGATTTGAGTGTCTGACATCAGAAAATTTTATACGTCACATAAATTTGTCGTTCAATGTGCATACAAACGATTTTAAAATTTTACATAGGCAATGTTAGTCATTCTCAAGAAGTAAATGGAAAGGAGCGAATGCAGCTGCATTTGTTCATCTTAAGTTTTAATACATTTTATTCCGTTTAGTTCCTTTCTTCATAAGTGTAGAGGAGAACGGCAGTTGTCCGCATGTAAACTTCTAGCATTTGTCACCAATATGAGTACATCGCAATCCGTTACTGTTTCAACACCCAGGAGTGTTTCATGTGTGTATTCTTAAACAATCATTATTTTTTCTCTCTTTTTTAGCAATGCATCACTCTCTACTGTCCTTATCTATTATTCTATATTCTGCTACTCCATCCAGATTATCGTGTATACCATGAGGGTTCGGATTGGGGGTGTTGTTTATTTCTGTATTCTTTTAATTGTTATGTCACGTTTCTTCCGTGACGTTTTTTCCTTTTACCTTTTATTTATCTTACTCATTATTCTTTCTCTATTCTTTATATTTTAGCATCCCAATATATTTTACTTACTGATGTTTAGTTACATTACGACGTTTATCTCTGATTTATATACTGGTTACCAATGTAGATGACAAGTTGGTGTCATGCATGACAATTAAACAGAATCCACATGACATATGCGACCATTCTTGGATGAAATTAACATTACTTTAATATTACACTTTTTGAAACCGTTTTTATCAATTTTCTATTTCCATTGTTTAAATTGTTCATTGTTCACAGTGGCGGATCCAGCCATTTTAAAAATGGGGGGTTTCCAACTATATGCTCCCTTTCAAATGCATTGATCGGCAAAAAAAGGGGGGTTCCAACCCCCGGAACCCCCCCCACCCTGGATCCGCCACTGGTTCATGTGTTGTTTCCGTATATTTTATGTTTCATTGCTCATGTGTTGTATCCGTATATTTTAGCCGCTCGTCTTGAGCCTACCCATTTGATCCGATAACACCCCATATAGCAATAAAATTATACTTTTATTGCCATTCATAACTCTTAACAGACCAATTAACAGACCGGGTTTTATACATCCGACCCATTAACAGACCAGGTTTTAATTAAAGATTGATGTATGTCACCAAAATACAGATTTTCGTGAAGATTTTTCACACAATGATTTCAGTATGGTTAACAAACATAATGCCTGTCTTTTTTCGATGTTTAAAATATTGCATGCACGTAAATTCAACCAACGTGTCATTTTGTGTACAGTTTGTGTGTGTAAAATGTGTATAAATTTATTGATGAGTAACCCGCCTTTTCATTTTATAGATCGTACATTGAAGCTAGAAAAATAATAATTACACCACTGGATTCAGTACATTGAATTGTTTTGTTAGACATGAATATTTTTATGATAAACATATATTTAAAAAGTTATACAGTGAAACATGCTGAACTTTCAATGATTTTCTCGATAACACCTGATTAACAGACTTTAGCCAACCCGATTAACAGATATAGCCGCATACTCAATATAGATTAACCGACCAAACTCTCGGTTAGCCGAGTGTCGGTCGTGTAGTAACAGATGTTTGATAGTCTGTGTTAAATTCTATTCGAAATGGTTGATTATTTTAATTAGTTTTTAAAACAAGCTATAACTGCAGTTATACTTTAGTTTGTTCTTTTAGTCTTTATCTTTTACTATTTTTATTTTTATTGAAATACTCATTACCTGCAATGCATACTTGTCCAATCAATCTCATCTTCTTCGGACAAACACATTCTACTTTTAATGATGACCCAATTCTTGAACACGATTGATTTTTATTACACGGATTTGGGTTGCAAGGATCTGTTGCATCTGAATCAAAAGAAAGAAAATCATTATAAAAGAACCTACAAATAGCATTGCACTTCTGATATCCAAAAGAATATGGAATAATATATGATATCCGTTACGTATCATTTTAAACACATATAACTGTTATAATAAAATGCCAAGAATTCTAAAATATGAAAATTAAAAAAAAAAAAAAGTCATTTTAGTCTTGCTTCAAACTACATATTAGCCATATATTACCAACCTAGTAGTCAGCACTTCAGTATTGACATGAATTATCCAGTGATAAAGTCCTATTACGAATTTCAACTGTTAACAAAACTTTGATTTGTTTTCGAAATATAAACCCTGGAATAGATTACCCGAACTTAATCTGAATTTTGAGTCCTCAGTGATCTTGAACATTATAACTTGTTTTATTCGAGCGTCACTGATGAGTCTTTCGTAGACGAAATGAGCGTCTGGCGTACAGAATATTAATCCCGGTACATGCATATATGGGTTTAATTCAAAATGGCTTTAAGTCTATGAGACAATTTAAAAAATCATTAGTGATACTTACCCCAAGCTATCAGTGTTATGCATCTCATGTCACTTGTATGTCTAAAGTTTAAAAAAAAAAAAGGAGAATAGTATTCAATGTGTCAAAATATTTTTACGTAAACGGCAGATGGAAATTGTCCAATTGAAAATGTGACGCGTGTTCAAAAGACGGTTACGTTTAAACATGAAAATTGTCCTTTATTGGTTAACAATAGGCATATCAAGCTAAATTAGTGCACAATTATAATACATACAAGTTGATAAGGAATTTTTATTTAAAATCACTCCTTATTCAAATATCCTTAATATCGAATAATTACTATCTTTGTTTTATCTTATGTCAGATGAAATTTGTTCATATGTTACCACTGCCGTTGTATGTGCACATGATGTCTATTTTTACCATGTCTGCTTCACTTAGACGCATGGTCATTTAAAAAAAACAAGCCACTGATTTCTTCCAACGATTTGATTTCATAATAGATGGGTCCCTGTTGTGTGATTGGATTGACCAAACACTGACATGACAAAAAACCAGCATAACATAACAATAAACATAAAAAACAAAAATGACAGACATCAACTAAGGAGAACCGCTGGATTACAGGCTCTTAATATTGAACGGGCACATATATTATATGCCAATAATAATTACGAAGTCTTATAAGTCAATAGCAATCAATAATCTGTGCGATCGGTCTTATATGATTCATAAGTGAAAGCTATTTGTGCATTTTTGAAATTTTACCCTGTGCTATCTTCAGCCATGCCACATACAATGTGATTCCCTTGGTCTTTTACTGTCGGTGTCCATGACATTTCCCAGAAAACGACTCCGGCTCTGTTTGGAAGGTTTGTCGGACCTTTTAAAACCATTCCTGCAGGCCTGGTTAGACTAAGTTTGGTCACGCTGCAAAAAAGTTTAAAAGGTATAATAAAAGACAATAATATGCATACAAGACGAATAGTCGCTTACTTGAAAATCCTTCCCAACTATACGTTATATTTTCATAAATGAATAACCATTTTTGATTTTGTCTTACGTTTCATTTTTATCTGCCAAGTTTGCAGCATAAATCTTCTGTGTAAATGAATTCCCAGCAGAAATGCTGATTTTTGTTCCCGCAGGAGGAGTAGGCGAGACAAATTTTGGTTTCCAATCACATGGTGAACTTTTCCCCACCAGATGAATGAGAAACTGAAAAAGAAAAATAACATCACATGATTGTATGAAAAAAGTACAGTACAATAATTCAGCGAATGTAGAAACGGTTACAGTAGGAGATGCTGGAAGTTAAAAATTAAAATAAACTATATATAATGTTTTACTTATCTAAAAGAAATTGTATCTAAATTTAAGGTAAACAATTCAGAAAAATATCACAAAAAAACAAAACCTCAAAATAGAACATTTATTTTTAAAGTAAGAAGAACTTTTTTCACATCAGATTAAAAGAGAACTGTCAGGACAAGAACTTTCGGAAGACGATGTGAAGAAATATTACGTTTAACTTTCACTTGAAAACTATAGACAAAGCCGTGTAATTGTCGCATTGCTTCTCAGTTCATTATTTAAATGCTGATTCTCAAATTTTTGTATGAAAAACAGGCACAGAACAAGTATTCAGAGAAACAGTTACAAGGTTGATGGTTAAAGTTTTAAAAAAGTGAATTATTGAATATGATTATTTATTGAAAGAAAGTATTCAATTGTATCTTAATTTATGACAATAATTTTTCAAAAATCTTACAAAAGAACAAAAACCTTATCTGTTGAAAATAGAAGGCTTTTTCAGTAATAAGAACTTTTTAACACCAGATTAATTGAGAACTCTAGGACGACTAACTTCGGAAGCCTATTTGAAGGAATTGTATTTGTTTAACATTCGCTTAAAAACTCTAGACACTGCAGTTTATATTATTATTGCATTTATTATCTATAAATGTGAATGTGGATCCTAACAAAATTGTCAAATTTCCGTTTTTCTTTGTGTTGTTTAAATTATTAGTACATACGCTACGAGATGTAGAAAAAAAATCAATAAATGTGTTTGGTTAAATCATTCATGAAAGTGAAATAGTGAAATAAAAATTCGCAGTTCGGTTCAGTTTTGTCAAAATAAGCAAAGACAAATCGCTAATAAATAATTCGACCCCATTAAATCCGTATAAATGTGAACTGCAATTGAACCTTTTAGTTAGAGATAAAAACATATTAACTAGGCGTGTTTAGCTGTTCAAATGTCGAAAAGAATGCCATCATTTGAAGTGAAACAAGGGTAAATCATTTAGTTAACTGATTCGATCAACAAAAACCATTTTTTATACAGATAAGAGTGATTATTGAAACATTGTTTTAATCTATACGATGAAATCAAGCCGAAAAATCCAATTCCACGAGCTCGTTATCTATTTATATGTACAGTATGTGTATGTTTATATCGGATGGTGTGATCGTCATCAGTCTTGGAAGGTCACCTTGATGGTTAACTAGATGGCATCAGGACTAAAATACACAAAAAATGATGATATATATTTTCGAGTTAAAGCATCATGAACTGTTTATTTTAGACTATTTTAATTTGGATAAACGTTTTAGTTGTTATTAGTCGAATATGAGAATTTGGGTCAAACTGGTGCGCATGAATTTGTCAGGTAATACCCCTTTAAACAATTGTTTGTCAATTATATATATATAAGTTTTAAAAGATGTTTCCGCACATCTGTTAAGATGCTCCTTAAAACACTTATGATGCGTAATTTAGAAATCGAAAAAGGTTACAAAATGTTTTAATGTATTTCGAACTTCAAAATAATCAACTTCCATTATGTTGTTGTATCTATTGTAGACGTTTGATATTTCAGTTTTACCTGTCATGGAATAGTTGACATAGGTGTTGTCTCATTAAATTGTTCCTTGCCAATGTGTATTGTTTTCGTAGGAAAGTCTTCAATTGGGAGTGCTACTGCATACCAACCGTCATTTGCGTAGTTACTTCCACTCGTAGCGTTGAACTTTAACGTGCAAGTGTCCTGAATTTGAAAACACAAAACTCCATTTACCTAATGATATTCCAATAAACAAAGGTCTATAGAAACGAACACATCTATTTTGCTCTCTACCTAGACTCATATCATCCCTATTGACATTGTAGACTCAGAATATAGGTTTGGGTGAAATTATCCAAGAATTCTTTAAAGTATAATTTCCAAATTAAAACATAAATCCTGGTGCAGAATTAAATAATATCTTAATTTTCTTATCCAAAGTAAAATATATAACTGTGTACATACATATTTCAACATATTTATGAAAACACGTATCAATAAAGATATTCAACCAGTAATTAAACTTTATAATGCAATTTGAACATGATTACAAAATGATCAAAGTATTTATCTGCATTCCTTTTAGTCTTGCAAAAATGAAGTTCGTATCACCAGGTTTGTACTTGCATGGGCAGCATGACAGTTTCCACTAATAGATCAGGATATGCTTACCCTTATAGAGCACCTGATATAGCCCTTATATTTTGTGGGGTTCGTGCGTTCACGTTTTAGTTTTCTATTATGTCTTTTGTGTACTGTTGTTTGTCTGTTGGTCTTTTTTAGCCATGGCGTTATCAGTTTATTTTCGACTTAATGAGATAAAATGTCCATTTGTTATCATTCGCCTCTCTTTTAAAACCATGTTTTATAAAAACAACAATTCCACTTTGCAATCATTCAAATGTCGATGTAAATCAAAGCATTCAGATGTAAACTAACCTCGTCTAGACTAGCAGATGGCATGGCATGACACACACTATCACATTATATACCAACGGCCCATCTACATTTAACCAGATCACCATCGGGATCATACATTGGTAGTTTCAGCTCGTGGTAACAAGAAAACTGTAATCTAAAAATAAGAATTAATAAAAATCGAATAAGTATCATAAACATGTTTTAAATATTTCTGTCGGTAATGCATTTCGTAATTTTTTGGCACAAGCTGATACATTATATCTTTGTTTTGTATTTATTTAATTGTTGAATTAAACCTCCTCGTCTTTATATATAAACTCATCATAGATACCAGAACTAAATTTTGTATGTACGCAAATTTTTGTATATAAAAAAGTTAAAAAAGCCAAATAAAGTATGAAGTTGAAGAGCATTGAGGACCAAAAGTCCTACAAGTTTTGCCAAATTCAGCTAAGGTAATCTATGCCTGAGGTAGAAAAGCCTTAGTATTTCAAAAAATTCAATATTTTGTAAACAGTTAACTTATAAATGTAACCATATCAATGATAATTCATGTCCACACAGAAAATGCTGACTACTGGGCTGGTGATACCCTCGGGGAAATAAATCTCCACCAGCAGAGGCATGGACCCAGTGGTTGTGAATAATAAACTCATCATAGATATATGCTAGTATGCCAAATATTATTGTCGAAACAAAACAGTGTGCCCATGTGTTGCCAGCGCTCACTGTAAATTTCAACCTTGTATTTTATACATTTTCGTCTCCGCAATGTTTGGTCGAATTCCTGTAGTACTGAGGGAACATAACACTTTGCAAAGTTACTGTGTCCGACGCACTTTTCTATATATATCTGTATCAAGAACGTGCTAACCTAACAATTTGAAAAACAACGAAGGATAGGTATTTTATGTAAATTGATATAACCTATTTTAAAAAACGTTTACACCCGCTGAATTTTTTACACTTGTCCTAAGTCGACAACCTGATGTTCAGTCGTTGTAGTTTATTGATGTGATTCATAAGTGTTTTTTGTTTCTGTTTTTTTATATATAAGACCGTTGGTTTTCTTATTTAAATGGTTTGAATTCGTCATGTTGTTTCCTTTATGATTTGATGTTCAGTGTGAACCAAGGCTCCGTGTTGAAGACTGTAACTTGACCTATAATGGTGTACTTTTACAAATTGTGACTTTGATAACCAGTTGTCTCATTGGCACTCATACCACATCTTCTTGTATCTATGACTTAAAGAAACATAAAATCACAGTCAAATTCATTTCCGACCAGCTATGGGTTTCACTTATCATACTAAACTTCAAAGTAGTGTAATTGGGTTTATCGAGAAATAAAGATACAATAATATAGATTGATTGTTTGAGTTATTGGTAATTTTTTTTTGTGAGATAGATGAACTTTTGTATTTTTTGTGGAGAATTTACTGACATAAAAGTTGCGTAGTGTTTTCGGATAAATCCTCCTACAGTGAAGCTTAAACATATGTGCCCCAGTGCTAAACTTGTATATTTGGTAATCACTTTGCATCTGCGGAGCATCATTTGAGTCTACCAGACACTATACTACCTCAGAGAAAGTCCTAAATTGACTTTGTTATCAACAGTTGCTTCAGCATTGAAGACTTATTGGTGTCCTTTCTGTTTTTGTCTGTTCTATGGTCGGATTGTTGTCTCTTTGACACATTCCACATTTCCATTCTCAATTTTACTTCAGAGTTGAGTGCAGGACAACACTTTCAAAATTCATCTACTCTCTATTATTATACGTGCGTATGAAGAGGTTGACTTGTAGTTATCGGACTGGAATTTGTAGAGTTTATATCGTCTCTCAATCTGAGATCTATTGTTGTTTGAAGGCTCCATCCATTTGGATTACCATAATCTAAATTCATCCACATCGCTCCAGTATAACTGAAAATAAATAATTGCAAGTGATTACTCTTCATTCGATCACCCCTTTGAAGTATCATAGTACTACATAATGTTATTCGCATCCGTCTTTAATGTATTTGTAGTGGGTTCTTTTACTAATATAATTCAAAAGAGGAAAAGTAGAATTCTAACATCAAATTGTTCAATATAGAATTGCGGGCATTTAAGTTGAATTGTAACTAATATAACTGTTTAGTTATTATAAAACTATGTTAACTATGTTATGCATAGTTATTATCTAAACTTGATATGCCAAAACAAGAAGACTATTTAATATGACAGTTCTTGTCCATTCGTTTTGATGCGTTTTGTTATTTGATTTTCCTCAAAGTTCAGTATTTTTGTGATTTTACTTTTTTTAAACTAAAATTTTAATTTTTTTTATAAGCAAATTGAGAAGTGACCGCCTCTTGAGATTTTTTTTTATTTCATTAATGAAAACACATGTTTCTGTTCGCATTTCTTTTAATGGCAACACGGATAGAGCAATATCTGCTTACACGTTCAGAGCACTTCATATCATTGCTGGTTTTTTCTTGTGGTTGCATTAATATTGTCCAGTCTTTAATTCATGTATTTGTTTTTCCCCTTTTTATCATGGTTTTATCGCTCTCTCTTCGACTTTTCACTGTTTAACTGTCACTTTAATATCTTTCGCCTCTATCTTAGCTGAAATTATTTTGTTTGAAAAAATAAAACAAATATAGAGATCGAGCTGTGTTTAAATATAAAACTACTTTAAAGTATCCACCTTTAACATTATTGCGAATAGTCAATCAAAAGTACAAAGGCAAATCCATTCTTAAATTCATCTTGACATATTTTAAAGGGTGCATTTATTAGCTACAAGATGTACAATAAAAATGTTATTTTTTTGTTCAATCATATAGTGAAATAATAATTCGCTTTTGAGTCAACCAGTTTGTCCCATTGATGTGAGGAATATCGTTGATAAATTATTCATTTGCAAGTGAATAATTCGACCTCTATGAATCCATATCCATGTGACCTTTAATTTGACTTCTTAGCTAGAGATGGGTTATGCATTATTCAATAAATAAAAGGAAAAGAATGTCAACATTGAAGGTGTAACAAGGATGAACCATTTGATTATCTGATTCGATCCACACAAAATAAAATAAATCATTCTCATACGAGTAAAAACGATGACAAACATATTTTTAACGTACAATATGAAATTAAACAGACCTGGAAAATCCAATTGCACGTGGTCGCTACATTTTTATAACAGTGTGTCACTGTTTTGATGTGCTGTACTGTTATCTTTGAAGGAAAATGTTCGTTGTTGATCTGCGGTTTGCTAGTGGTGTAGACTATAATATTATTTGTCTGTGCGTCTCTCTGCTATGAGTGTTCTTGCGTTTGTACTATATTTCTGTCATGTAGTGTTTTCATTGTTGTTTGGCTAACCATAAAACCAGGTTCTACTCGCCCTACTTTTTTTAATATATTTTGGCGTTTGTTTATGTTGCACTTCCGTGTACTTGTTCTTCCTTTGTTTTCCTTTTATAGTTGATGTGTTTCCCTCGGTTTTAGTTTGTTATCTGGATTTGTTTCTCGTCATCGATGTTTTGAATTTCGAACAGTGTTATTCTTCTGTTGTCTTTATTTATATTTATGTTTATATTAAGTTATATGCTGTAAGCAGTCTTCAGAGGACATCTCGATGGTTGATTTGACTACGTCTAGACAAAAATACACATGAAACGTTTGATTCAAGTAAAGCAGCATCTGCTTACCCTCCCGGAGAACCAGATATCACCCCCAGTTTTTGGTGGGGTTCGTGTTGCTTGGTCGTTTGTTTTCAAGAAAATGTCATGTGTACTATTATTTATATGTTTGTCTTTTTCATTTTTAGCCATGACTTTGTCAGTTTATTTTCGATCTATGAGTGTGACTGTCCTTCTTGTATCGTTTGCCCCTCTTTTAACGACCATGCATTGTTAATTGTTTATTTGAGATTTTTAGTGAGTTGGTTATGTTGTTCATCAAATATGAGACTTTGACTCAAATTGATGCAAATAAATTTGAAAGCTTATGCCCTTTCAATGTTTGAAAAATCTGCTGCAAATCAGCAGAATAGCAAAATAATAAAATTTAATGATCTAAATTGATTTATTGCATTAAAAATACACTTAGTTGTTTATTGTGTTTCAAGTGTACGTCAGTCCATTATTTACGTTTTGCCATTTACATAATTACAAACATTATTTAAACATACGAAAGAATATGCTTTGAAACGCCTCGTGGACTTTGGTCATATATAAGCACGTGCTCCCGCTAAATTTTCATTCCACGAGTATTTTTCAAGATTGCACAACCCACCCTCCCTCCCTTTAACAAACAAAATTGCTGCTGTTTTTAGTTTATTTTTCAGATAACATGGTAAACAGATCCAAATGTATTGAATGTTCCAATTAGATTGTCATGTATCATCAAAAGTGTCAGACGTTTTAATATTCAACGGCAGATCAATGAAACCTGAATATTCAAGGAATTTGCAGGAATAATAAAAAAGAGTGTCTATCGTCATGGCATTCCGTTCAATATGGAAAGTGCGTTGGATGTCATCATCAACATGATTCAACTGGCAGTGATTTATTCAAATATCGTTCATTAAGCTGTTATGGATCTGCCCAGCAGCTAGAAATTGTTATGCATTTACTGTTGGTTTTCCTTCAGTGACCAATTGTCATCAAGTTTTAACTTATTGGCCAGTTTGTTGATGTTGGTTGTTTGTTGGTTTGTATTGTTGAATATTGTTGAATAAATGCCATGACAAATAATCAGCCAAATTTCAAATTTAATTGTTTGTTTGTTGTTTATATTGTTCTTGCGAAAGATGGAACATAACACATCTGCAGTTGTATATTCATTGCGCACATTGAATATGCAATAATAAAAAAAAATCACCAAGAACAATTCAAAGAATCGTTTTTCTTCGAAAATTTGGTCAACCGGAACGAAATGCTGATTCCATATGTAAATAAAGGCAACAGTAGTATACCGCTGTTCAAAACTCATAAATCCAGGGACAAAAAACAAAATCGGGGTAACAAACTAAAACCGAGGGAAACGCATTAAATATAAGAGGAGAACAACGACATAACACCGAAACGTAACACACACAGAAACGGACCAAGCATCAGACAAAACACCAAGAGAATAACAAATATAACATGAAAACCAAATACATGAATTTGGGATAGACAAGTACCGTGCCACGTCTGATCTCAATATCTCAAAAATAAGAGAAAACACACACGACTCAACGTTAAAATGCAACACACACAGAAACGAACAATAATATAACAATGGCCATCTTCCTGACTTGGTACAGGACACTTTTAAAGGGGAATAAAAGTGGTGGGTTGAACCTGGTTTTGTTGCATGCTAAACCTCGCACTTTAATGGCAAAGTTAAATATAACATTGAAATGACAACAAAATATTACAGGACTACAATACAAATAAATAGGAGAACATATTAGACAAAGAAAAACATGATTAATAGATAACAAAAAGCATCAGGTTTAAAATTCAATACGCCAAAAACGCGCCTTGTTTACACAGGACTTACAAGTGACGCCCAGATATAAAAGATCGAAAGTGAAAAAAGTACAAAGTTGTACAGCACTGGAGATAAAAAGTTGAAAAGGTTTCGCCAAATACGGCATTGTTTTTAGGCCCGGGATAAGAACATTCTTATTATATAGAACAATTCATGCTATTGCAAACAGTAAATTTTATCAAATGAATATGAAAGAGATATACATAAAGAAACTGAAGTATTAACTAATTACAGAAAACTAAACCCGAATACATAACGCCCAGATATAAAAGATCGAAAGTGAAAAAGGTACAAAGTTGTACAGCACTGAAGATCAAAAGTTGAAAAGGTTTTGCCAAATACGGCATTGTTTTTATGCCCGGGATAAGAACATCCTTATTATATAGAACAATTCATGCTATTGCAAACAGTAAATTTTAACAAATGAACATGAAAGAGATATACATAATGAAACTGAAGTATTAACTAATTACAGAAAACTAAACCCGAATACATAATGCTATTAAAGTTTAACACAGAATAGACACACCCGAATCAGTCCAGGCGTCAACGTAATTACAAAAATGTGACGTCACATACGATGGCGAAAAGGTACAAACGTTATGCCTCATTTGAATTTATGAAATTTAGAAACAGCATGACGTCACATATGAAAAAACTATCAAAGTGAGATAGAATGAGGATTGATTTAAGATTATATCAGAACTAAATACTGATAATTAATTTAAACAAAATGCATATTGCAATACTTATTAATAGCAATTAACTGTAATATATATATGTCCAGTTTGTTATGAATCCAACTTCAAACGTAAATAATCGTACAAAATTTAATATAATTTATAAAGGCGGTGATTAATTTTTCTATCCGTAACACCTAAATATAATAAAAAGACGTCAACACATTTGACAAAATCCGATGAGAATTACAAATATAACATTAAACATGTAAACTAAATACATGAATTTTGGATAAACAAGTACAGAAACACGTCTTATAGTAATGCGAATTCACATTCAGCAAAACAGTCACAATCGGGAATAAGTCACGTTTGGTAATTAAAAGATTAGACGACATAATGACAAACCACAATCTACCATGTTGTAAAAATGTCCTTAGCTAGTTCGGTTAAAGAGACATCATATGGATCCACCAATTCGTGATGGTGTCCATAAAATTTACGGAGTGTCAATTTTAATTTGTCCTCCTCATAACTTTGTTGGAGCAGTTTCTGCGTAAGGAGCACACTCCTGTATATGAAGTCCATATAGTGTGAACAAGCACGTGAATAACGTATCAATTGTGATATGTAAACACCATACGAAGGGGCAGAGGGTATGTTACTGCTGAGAAATGGGAAATTGATAATTGGGAAGTTGAAATCGTCCCGTTTATCATAGATTTTCGTGTGAAGTCGTCCATCTACGTCAATATTGAGGAAAAGATCAAGGTATGAAGCAGTCCTTCTAGTATCAGTAGTATCCTTAATTTCAAGTTCACTGGGATATATGAGATGTAAGTATTGGCTGAAGAGGGGGGCAAGGGGTTTAACTGTTATGCTGTTATGGGGCAATTTAATTCTTTGTTATCTGTTATTTTGAAAATCTATTTGCTGTTAGCTGTTATTGTCTTATTCTTTGTTAGCTGTTATTGGGCTTTTAGTTTTTTTGTTATCTGTTATTGTGATAATGTATTTGCTGTTAACTGTTATTGAAAATTGGAATGTTAGCATTTTTTTTTGACAGTCAATATTCGGTATAAATTGAACAACTTTGGCCCTTGGGGTCTACCACTACTAATATGTTTGTCCCGTATTCAGAGAAGGATTCCATTAACATATACCCATCACAAAAGTGAGGTCCAGGACAATTCAAGTATATCTTATGATTATCCTTTGTAATAAATTCAATTTTTTTTATGAATGTGTATTTAGAATTATCTTAATTTTTTGTATGAGAATAATGTTCCTTGTTTTCCGTACGAACATATTAAATTAAAACAATTCTTAATATGACAAAAAGGAAAACATATGGCCAGGAATATCTGACAAGGATCTCAATTAAGGACTAGGTCTAACAACCACTTAACCTTTTATATAATATGGTACATAGACTCAGCTCTGTAATTCTTTTCAAAGCAAAATCAAATGCATTGTACAATGAAAGTTCCAACCATGTACTTGGGTCCGAAGCTGCACATAACTCATTACAAACAAAAATTTATTTCGTTTCAAGCCATTGTTTCCCTACTAAACTATGTATTCTACTTACAAGTACACTTGGTACAATCAAAAACCTCAGCTGATAAAAAAATGTTCAAATAAGGCCTTTGAAAATAGTGGAATAAATTGCTTTTAGAGTGTCAAAATTCGTTCGAAGTACTTGATAAATTGCATGCTTATAATTGGTGCTTTTGATTTTTCTACCCTATATACCACTTTGCCTCATAGTTTTATTAAGAAAAATCACACACCTCATTAAATGGTCATTTAGAAAAAGTCAGAATATTCAAACTCTTTTAGGTCAATTTTTTGATTAGCAACAAAGGGAGCTTCAGTCAATATATATAAACAATACACCAACTTTTCATGAGAACTGCTGAAAACATTTTTGTGTTAATGTCTGAAAACTGGAAAATCACCCCTTTTTAATTAATAAAACCCGTTAACTCGGAAACGTAAAATCTAAAATTTATAAAAATTGAAAGTTACCTCATGTTAATTATTATAAACAATTCACCAAAATTCCTTGCTTTGTGAAAGCATTTTTGAGATATTATCAGAAAAATGAAAAAAAAAAACACCAATTTTATTGAATAAAAACCCATTACCCAGAAACTTAAAATCTAAAATTTATGTAAAAAAAGGGAGCTCACGTCAATAGATATAAACAATTTCCCAAAGTTTAATGCAAATGGTTAAAGAGTTTTTGAGTTAATGTCCGACATGTTGACAACAAACGGACAACAGTATACCATAATACGTTCCGTAAACGAGCGTATAAAAAATATAATAATATATTGAGTAGTAATTTAAACACATTCTAGATACATAAATTAATACTAAAAACATAGTCATAAAAAATGGAATGCATTACAAAGGATTATATCAGTAATAAGAAATACTGATTTGTCAAAGACCGAATTATTTTAATATTTCATTTACTGTTATCTGTTTTTGTCCATTTTAATTCCTTGTTATCTGTTATGAGCCAAATCAATTTGCTGTTTTGCTGTTATTGGGACCCCCCTTGCCCCCCTCGCTGAAGTATGGGTTGTTCAATGATAAAACATCATCAATAGATCGGAAAGTAAAATTAAAGAATTTCGCAAGGTGCTTTTTCTTTTTGTCTTTAAGAAGGTTCTGAATAAATTCTGCTTCATACGAATACAAAAACAAATCAGCCAGCAGGGGTGCACAATTAGTACCCATTGGAATACCGACTGTCTGTTGAAATATAAATCCTCCAAACTCAACAAATATATTGTCGATCAAAAAGTCCAGCATTTTAATAATATCATCTTCAGTATATTTTCTGGAAGATTCAGTGTGATTCTTCACAAAATATGAATTATTGTATCCCAAAACAAGAAATTTGTATCTACGATTCCCATTTTTATAGAAAAAGCTCATCATTACATTCTTAAATTCCGGAAATCATATTTAGGTCTGAAGGGGATTACATAAAAAAAAATCGGGACACGTTCAATTTTCATAAAATACTCATAGTCCAATTATCCATAAGTTTTCATGCAGGCAGTGTACATGGTGTAAGTACAAGCTTCACGTCATACTTTTTATATTAATACCAAGAAGTGTTCAATTCAAGTTTATGTTGTTAGGGAGAATAAGTTCTAGTAGTTGTATGACTGTTTATTTAATCTTACCATTTGGAAACTAGCAAAATGATATTCTCTTTCAGCATATCACTTTTCACGGTACCGTCTTGAGCTCTATCGATTGACTAAATTCGTATGTGAATGTAGTCTTTTTTAGTCAGTTTATCCAACCACTTTAAGCTGCACCTGTTCATGATTCTGACGTTAAGTTGTTTTCTCACTTGAATTGTACCTTTATTGGGTATGGTTTAGTAGTTTGCTAAATGAATTTTCTTGCTTATATTAAACATATAAATCTCGAATTCATTGACAACTTTTTGTTTATATTTTTTTATTTTTTATGTTTAATTAAATTGATTAACTTTACATCTATTGTTTTTCATACTCACCTTACTGTAAAAGGTCCATTTCCAATGAATGTCTCCTGAAAACGATTTTCTCCTTGTTCCCATTTTTCATCATCACTACCTTCTTCACTGGCACCAGTACAATAATAGAACAAAGTACCTACTGGCGTACTTGGAATGCTACAACCTTTAACACATTTCCAGGTTTTATCACCCACATATATTTTGTTTACAAACTGTCCGATCTTACTATAAGAGCATCCGGGTCCGTTTCCGAAAGTCCATCCCATTCTAAATGTGAACTCAATCTACAATATGTTTAGTACAACTTTGATAGGAAAATTAATTTTTCAATAAATAAATTCTGCATTGTCTGGAGGTATAGGGGAGGGTTGAGATCTCAAAAAAACATGTTTAACCCCGCCGCAATTTTGCGCCTGTCCCAAGTCAGGAGCCTTTGGCCTTTGTTAGTCTGGTATGATTTTTTATTTTAGTTTCTTGTGTATAATTCAGAATTTAGAATGACGTCCATTATCACTGAACTAGTATGCATATTTGTTTAGGGACCAGCTGAAGGACGCCTCCGGGTGCGGGAGTTTCTCACTACACTGAAGACCTATTGCTGGCCTTCGGCTGTTGTCTGCTCTATGTTCGGGCTGTTGTCGGTTTGACACATTCCCCATTTCCATTCTCAATTTTATCATCATAGATACCAAGATTGAAATTTTGTTTTTGCGCCAGCCGCGCGGTTTTTGTCTATAAAAGACTCATCAGTGACCCTTCAAACAAACAGGAAATAAAAAGCTAAGATTATCTATTTATGAGGAAGAAAAGCCATAGAATTTCAAAAAAGTTAAAGCTTTGTAAACAGTTAATTTATAATTGTGACCATATCAATGATAAATGCATGTCAACGTAGAAGTGCTGACTACTGAGCTGGTGATTGTGGAATTAGTAAATGGTCTACTTCTAGACAATTAGACTAGGTCGAATGTTCTTTTGTTTTTTTCTGGAACGAAATCATGTATTTCAAGGACCAAATAATAACTTTGCAATGTAGAATTTCAATTACTATCATTAACAGTTTTTTGTCGATTTTTCAGTGATACTTTATACCAGTTGAAACAAAATTTCAGTTCAAAATACTGTATAGAAAAAATACATTATAAGACTATATGTTATGTGCTTAGCAAGGATTTGATTCGTTTTTCATAAGTATTCTTACAAATCATTTTTTATTTTGGCATCGGTGGCTCATCGCCTAAATGTCGTAGCGCGCGAGAGAGAGAGAGAGAGAGAGAGAGAGAGAGAGAGAGAGAGAGAGAGAGAGTTTACTTCAGAAAAAGGATTTTTAGCAGTTATTTCAAAATTGACTGTATGAAATTTGCATTAAAAGAGTAACTAGTCTTAAGGTCAATCTTAAAATATATTATATTTGAAGAAACAGTTGTAGTACAAAATGTCAATCTTTTATTCACTGGCTTTTGTAATCGATCTTGTGTTTAGAAATTTGTATACTGGTTGACATGCTCCAAACTTAAAAGACAGTCACCACGGTCAAAAGACGAAAGACAAACAACTAAACACTTACAAACAACAATGTTACTGATATAACTGTAAAATTAAAAACACGAACCACAATAGAAACCTATGTTGGACACTCCAAGTGTTCTACGAGGACACACATTTCTTGCTTAACTGTCGACATTTCTGGCATCGTTTTATTCATGGAGAAACAGACAATTAGTTGTAATAGATCATTATAAGGGGGAAATACGAGAATCGTGTAATATGGTAATTGTAATACCTTAATATAATATTTAAAAGTACATCTTTTCATTTGTTAGACTGTTGTCTAATTATCGTATCCCCATCATATCATATTCTTTTCATCTTAAAACAAGAAGATGATGTTCTGTTTTGACAATGAGACAACTCTCCCTCAAAAATTAAATGACTAATGTGTACTCTCTTATTTTTTTTTCTTAAGAAATGCGATTTTAAAACTTTAAACTTATGTTTTGTTTTATTTTCAGGACAATTATAGATAAAAACAAATTGGGCTAATTACATAAGCCAACAAAAACCGCTGTAAACATACAAAACCATGGCAAAAAAGTGGAACTATAAAGATAAGGTATATTAACGCAAGTTATGTTTTTCTTTTCGCTTTCTTCTTATCGTATCTCACATATAATCTATATTCTTGTTTAAGCAATTATATTTAGTAATCATTCTATGATCTTCTATCATCGAAGGAGCCTAGTTTCAGACTCTGTCTTTGAACTTACAAACTTACTTGTTTACTTAGAAATAGCATATACACATAAAAAACGAGATAAATAAGTCTTAAAAACAAAGAATCCGATTGCTATAAAACCTATTGTGTATTTGTTTGCGTAAATAGGTGGATGTTGCATGTTGCTTCTGGCGTATTGAATTTTAAACCTGGTGCCTTTTGTTCGCTATTATTCATGTGTTTCTTTGTCTAATATGTTCTCCTATTTATTTGTATTGTAGTCCTGTAATGTTATATTGTCATTTTAATGTTATATTTAACATTGCCATTAAAGCGGGATGTTCGACATGCCACAAAACCAGATTCAACCCACCATTTTTTTCTTTAAAAAATGTCCTCTACCAGGTCAGGAATGTGGCCATTGTTATATTATAGTCGTTTCTGTGTGTGTTACATTTAAACGTTGTGTCGTTTGTTTTCTCTTATATTTGAGTGAGAATTCAAATTACTATAAGACGTGTAACGGTACTTTTCCCCAAATTCATGTATTTGGTTTTGATGTTATATTTGTTATTCTCATCGGATTTTGTTTAATGCTAAGTCCGTATCTGTGTGTGTTACATTTTAATGTTATTTCGTTGTTCTATTCTTATATTTAATGCGTTTTCCCTCAGTTTTAGTTTGTTACCCCAATTTTGTTTTTGTCCATCGATTTACGAGTTTTGAACAGCGGTATACTACTGTTGCCTTTAGATTAGGTTGAATTTCAGTTAATGAAACAATATTAAAAACATACATGCCTATTACCAGATTAAGAAATAAACCCTTTTGGTACAATATTACGGTGTTTATATTTCACAAATCGTTCGCTTTGCCCTTTCCGTTGTGACGTTTTTCAAATTTAATGAATACGTACACATCAACGTTTGTCAAGAGTTTGGATTACATTTTATAAAATGTTATTTTTATTTCGCAAACGTTTGTTTTGTTTGCCCATACACCATTATACCAGTTTCTTGTCTTGTATATTGTTACAGCCTCGTTTGAAAGTTTGTCCGGTTTTTTCGGTTTTTTTATTTCTTTTTAACATAAATTACACCATGGAATCATTATAATACTTCTATGGTTACACATTTTATTTCCGGAGCACCTGAGATCACCCCTAGTTTTTGGTGGGGTTCGTGTTGTTTATTTTTTAGTTTTCTATGTTGTGTCATGTGTACTTTTGTCCGTCTGTTTGTCTTTTTCATTTTTAGCCATGGCGTTGTCAGTTTATTTTAGATTTATGAGTTTGACTGTCTCTTTGGTATCTAAAATCAGCAGTGACGTCTAAAAATATAAACTATCATCGATACTAATTAGATTTATATCTTCAATTTACATCCATGTATGCTATTTCATTGGTTAATTCAATCTCGAAACTTTTTATTAGATGCTCGAGAGTTTATATCTTGTTTGGAACGCCACAAGTTTCATTTATAGCTCAATTTGAAATGTTATCAATACTTGTTTATTGTAAACTTACATCAATTGAAAATTAATCTGTGTTGTCTACATGTTGAGATAAATATGATATTAATAAAAAGATCATATTTGGTTAATTTATAAGGAATGATCAGGCTAAGCATTCAACACGGAAGTATTTGAATTATTATGACATTCAGAACGTTTATCATAAGTATTGTAAATTTTATACAATGGATTTTTCTGAATGCTTCCGAAAATCCAATAAATCTAACCAATATAAATTTGATAAGAAAAATTTTAAATTAGATACCAAATTCTTTGTTGTACTAAGAAGGAGATATTGACCAAATCCATCATTATTAAATGTACCAGTAACACTAAAAGTTCATCTGTTCGGTGTATATTGATAATTCCTATCGTATCAACATGTTAATAAATAAACTAATCATAGATACCGACTAAATTTAGTATATACGCCAGACGCGCGTTTCGTCTACAAAAGACTCATCAGTGACGCTCGAATCCAAAAAAGTTAAAAAAAAAAAGTACGAAGATGAAGAGCATTGAGAACCAAAATTACATGTACTGATTCAAAAGTTGAAATAAATGTACACTTAAATTTATATTTTGATATATATGTCCGTCAGTTTTGGAATGTGAAAATGTTTTTGACCTGTTTGACAACAAAATGTTCACAGAATAGATTTCAAACCTTGTTTTTGCATTTGCATAATTGATTCGAAGTCAGGATATAGTGTTTTTGGTTTTTAATCTTTTTATCGTTTAAAAAAATATGCAACGTTTATGGATTTCTGTTCTATTTTTGTTTTAATCCTAGAAATGGGCATACTTCCAGAACACAAAACATTCAAAATTGGTGCAATTTTAGTTGTGAATCATAACTGTTTATGCTACTTTATGTAACACATTAACGAATTGAAACACAAGCAGATTATGGTTAATTTATTCTACTTATGCGAAAGAAAAACATCATTAATAGTACAGATAGGACATAGTGTCAACAGTTTGGATACGGTACAATTGTCTGGAAACAATTATAGACAAGCATTAACCAGAGACATTGTTCCATTCGGGGTTAATTTCTGATTGATGGTTTTTACTTGTCTAAATAATTTAATATATTTCAAAAGTAGGCATTCAAATAGTGATATTTTAATCCAAAATACAACTTGTATACATATTAGTTTAAAAAGGGGAATGGAGTAGAATGGGAAATATAGAAGAAAGATAACATTATTCAAAACCTTAGCGAATAAAAATAAATACATAGATGGACAAATTGAAAAACAGTAACACAACTTTTTTTTATATTCCTTCAATTATGCTGTTACCATTTGCGACTTATTATCGGATTTTTACCTGCCTATGTATCTGGAGTACCTCATTACGCTTCTCGCGATTTTCGATATGCCTCCAGTTGCCCAGACTTTTTTTTTGTTTGTAGTGCTGATGAAAGGAATTGTGTCTGTACGTCTTATTTCTTCCCGCCATAGTGGTGTGTCCTTTTTTTTAACTTTCGGTTTTTGATTGTCTCTTATATGTAGCTTATTAATTGTGATTTAAGTTGTTATAAAACTGAATTCTACCGTCTAAGTTAGTAAATATATATATATATTCGACCTGTTAGTCAAATGCGTTTTGTTTAAATATACTTTTTCACTTTTTTGGTCTTTTGGAAAATGTTGTTTGTGCTGTTTTTAGACCCTTCTACAACGAAATTTGTTTTACATGCACACGTATAAAAATTGCGGTTTTTATCCAACGCAATCATAGGTTTGAACGTAGTTTTCAATATAGACTCGTTTATATTTTTTCGTTTGGGCTTGTATCATATTTTCCCTCCGGTTTATATGATCCGTTCATCTATCTAAAAATGAGGGTACTTTTTATATGGCCTTCCAAATATCGTTTCGATCCCTAACATCACTGAAGAGACATTTATTGTCGAAATACGGATCTGGTGTACTAACCGAAAAAAATATTGACACCAAATATATATATATACTATTAAGATAACATACATTACTAAAGTATAACATGAACCAGAAACATATATTTTACATTTAAACAATCACTCGAAAAGTAAGTACACATGTCAATTGCGAAAAAAAATTTGAAGTACATAGTTGAGATAAATGAGAGTCCTTGTCAGCGGGCTATTGTTACTATACTATATATAAAAATATTAATTTTCGCGAACCATTTAGGTCACGGAAATTCCAAAATATGGCATCAGTAAGGAGAGTTGTGCAAATAATGTGAATACACAGAACCCCCATCCAAATTATCTCCAGCTAAAAGTATTCATCTTTTTCTATTTTATATGTACTAACAATGTTCCATTTTTCTATAATTTCGATTAAAATATTCCAAAATCTGAGTAAAATTAGATAGAATGCCCCAAATAAACATTGTCTGATTGGTTGAAGTACTGTGGCGTCGATGCTTAGCATAATAAGCCTCGATGTAAAGCACACGCTTCACAGGAAGAAGGAGAGTTTTACAAATAATGTGAATACACAGATCCTCCATCCTATTTTTATTTTGATGGAAATGTTGCAGTGTTCATCATTTCTGTTTTGATTCTGCTCACAAAATTCCATTTTTTCTATAATTCCGATTTAGATATGTGGAACCCGCAATAAAAATAGATGGCCTCAATCACGTGGTTTCAATGATTTAATAGCAACGCAAAAAATTCCATTAATCATGTTGTACTTTGTTACCAATCGGAACTACTCGGCCTTTCTGGTTGCACGAAGTGAATAGCCGAGTAGTTCCGATTGACGATTGTTACATAAGCCGAATCACACATACGATCTTTGCGCTCAAATGTAGTTCTTGGTGAAGTATACAGGTAACTTCGTTTACGAAAATTTATACACACTTTTTCATTAACATATTATTAGACTTTTGCATATTCACGTTTTTTTATGCTGAACTGTAGTCGAATTCAATTCTATACATTTTTTTTTACGTGAAGCAGTAGGAGTAAGAATATTTTTTCGCGCCAATTTAAGCAGTTTCATCACGAAGAACAAAATTATTTATTGTTATTTTCGTGAAATTTTAGTCATATAGTTTATCAATTAGAGAATTTTTTGTAAGTATTACTTATTCATGTTAAGGTTCTACTGATGTGCTTCTCTAGACCTTTTTGACGGTCCGTTTTATCCCATTTATCTCAATACTATCTCCGATGACAGAAATCTGGTCAACTCGACCTATTCGTGTCGAAAGTGAAAATCTATCAATTTGATGAAATAATTTTTTCTTCAACGGTTCATGCATTATTTTTGTATTATTTGATAACCAATCACATTCACGTTGCATGTTTGCATGAAAATGGTTATGTATTGGTGAATTGTAAGGGCGATGCAACATGCGAGGTCAGTGCGCGATCACGTGACATTATTATTTGTAAACAAACATGCTCCCCGTGTAACACGTGTCTGGATTATCCTTTCAAAGTGTTGTGAATTTTTCAATCACTATTTTATGATATATTTCTTTTTGTTTTTAGGTTTGCATATTAGTAGTCCAAGTGAATTAGACATATTTCTGAGTCATGTGTGTTTTTATGCAGTTAAGCTGCATTATGCGAGCACCCTAGATTTGTGTTCTACCCAATAAATCCTGAAATACTTGCCATTGTTATTATCTAGCTTGTTACTATGTTATATATAACTAATTGAACACTTTTTTAATACTTTTTATTCTGGATTACAAAAAAAATGACCAGAAAAACCTTAAATGATCGTCGATTTATCCAAAAGTTTTAAAGTTACACATAGGAAGTAGTGCTTATTAAAAATCCTTGTGTAGTTCATTATGACTTGTGCTTTTAGCTAAGATGTCAAAGAACAATTGTATGAAATATTTAATCGCCGAAAATCTCTGAAGACAAGCAGTTTAGATTTCCCAAATGACAAAAGTCGTAGGAATATTGTTTGTCATCAATACGTAGTACAACTACGTCAGTAGTCTATTATATAATTCAACTGTTCATGCTGTTGGCGGCAATTTCAAATTAGAAAAAGAAATTTTCGTAGCTTTTCAATTTGGAGGCAGGTGTGCAAATTAGCGGTGGTCCGAGACTAGGATAGTTGGTTTCTAGCTACGCCCGACGTAGTCGCCTTACATTTGAAAGAAAATAAGAAATTACTTTGCAAACCTTTTCACCATGTTCACCAAAGTCTCCAATTAAACGAGCTAAAAACTTATTTTTATCATTATTATTCATGACGGCGATGTTCATTTTGTTCAACCGCTAGCTTTATACAGAAAATCGCCGACAAATATTGTATAAATTCGAGTAAAATCATATCTGATTGACAAAAACAACATTGTAAACACATAACAATGGCGGCCGTGAAGACAAAATTTTACAAAATCGGATCCGATTCCGGAAGCGGATAAGGGTAATTCCGGGTTTGACGATCATTTACATAATAAATCCAAGCAGGTGAAAAAATACATCTATGCATGGTAAATGAATATAAACACTAGTATTGTAAACCAAAAGATATATGTAAAAGAAAGAAAAAGCAGAAAAATATTTTATTCAGAAACTAAAAATTACTTTTTGATAAATTTTAATTTAAAAATCCAATACAACGTGACAGCTGGGAACAGTATATCTAACAATATACATGTTCATGGTCACAGTCTAAATTTTCTTTATAAATGATAAATGATGATAATGCATGTGAGATGCTTTTAAAGTGTAAACATATTACTGCAATTTCAAGGGGTTATTTGTTTTTTCTCAATTTTGAAGGGTCAATTAAAGAAGCTGAAAGTTTCATTCTTTATTTTCACAAATAATGCAACTATATTATATATACCTTAATGTAAGTAAATCATATGATATAAAGGTGGCATTCTTTGGGCCACTCTACCCCCTCCTGTTTGATAACTTGGAAACGGTCGAGCTCCCCACCCCTAAACCATATGAGGGGCAGATCCAGGATTTTAAGTTAGGAGGGCGCAAACTTAAATTTTCGCCGAGCAGAGCGAGGCTAAAAAAAAATTGAGGTAAAATTATCGGAATTTTCTTTATTAAGCTGAGAACAACCCATGCTTTGCAAATTTAAGGGGGTGCAAGCCCGCAACCCTCCCCCGTCTGAATCCGCCCCTGCATATATTCAAGTATAGGACAATATAATAAATAAAAAATGAAATATAGGGGGAGTCCCTGGAGTTACCCCACCCCTTCCTGTTTGAGAACTTGGAAACGGTCGCGATCCACACCCCTTAACCATATATATTCATGTTTGTGACAATATGAAAAATCAAATGAAATATAGGAAGAGTCGCTAGGGGTCACCCCACCCCTCCTGTTTTAGAATTTAAAAATGGTCGAGATCCCCATCCCTAAACCATATATATTCATGTATGGGACAATATAACAAATCAGATGAAAGATAGGGGGAGTCACTGAGGTCACTGTTCACCCTCCTGTTTGAGAACTTGGAAATGGTCAAGATCCTTACCCCTAAACCATATATACTCATGTATGGGACAATATAACAAATCAAATGAAATATAAGGGAAGTCCCTGTGGTCATCCCAACCCTCCTGTTTGAGAACTTGGAAACGGTCGAGATCCCCACACCAAAACAATATATATTCATGTATGGATCAATATAACTAATTAAATGAAATATAGGGGGAGTCCCTTGGGTCACCCTACCCTTCCTGTTTGAGAACTTGGAAACCAATGAGATCCCCACTCCTAAACCATATATATTCATGTATGGGACAATATAACAAATAAAATGAAATGTAGGGGAAGTCCCTAGGGTCACCCTACCCCCAGTGGCGGATCCAGAAATTTTCATAAGTGGGGCCAACTGTCTGACCTAAGAGGGGCCGGCTCCAGTGATTCCCTATATAAGCAACCAAATTTTTTCCCAAAAAGGGGGGGCCGGGCCCCCTGCCCCCTAAATCCTCTGCCTACCCCTACCTGTTTGAGAACTTAAAAACCGTTGAGATCCCCACCCCTAAATTATATATATTCATATGTATGGGACAAAATAACAAATCATTTACATTTACTATGGGCAAGTCAGTCAGACCTCATCTTTGATCCCTGTTGTAGTGAACATTTGTCTGATTCGTGTCTCATAACTTTTGTACTATAGAACACAAACTCAGTTTTCTTTCCAGGGAAACCAGTCCATTCATACTATTACATGTTCATACTACGTCAAATTGAACTTCTAGCAGTCAAATAAAACCAAGGTTAACTACCAAGTAGAACAACTGCAATCATTGGGAACTTGTACCACTGCAGACTCACCATAAAAAATATACATTGATATATGCATTGCTTTTGAAACCTTGATAACATATAAATTATTTGCTTTAATAAATAAATCATTAGATAAACATGAATGTACTATATATGAATGTTTAATGTTGAGGCAACATTGCCACAGTTTTCATAATTACGGTTGCCTTGGTTTTTGGTTAACTGCCTTCAGCGCTTACAGCGCTTTGATTTTTTTTATTGAATTAGAAGGTAAGTCTACATAAGTTATATTTAACTTAAGTTTAAAAAGATGACTCCACTTTCACTCTATATTTAAAACCCACATACTAATTTAAACAGCATTTGCTCTGCTTGAATGTTAATTTGCCCCTTCCCCGTCATTTCCCAGTGACGGATCCAGGAATTTTCATATGTGGGGGCCCACTGACTGACCTAAGAGGGGGCCCGCTCCAGTCACGCTTCAGTGATTCCTTCTATAAGCAACCAAATTTTTTCCCAAAAAGGGGGGGCCGGGCCCCCCTCTAAATCCGCCTCTGTTTCCCTTTTAAATTTGCGCAAAAGTCATACTTTCAGTCCATTTCGTTAACGGCTGATTTGTGATTTTACCATCTTAACTGCAATTTTCATATTGAACACATTTGACCATTCAGTATGAGTTCCCAAGTTTTTGACTTATATGAAGGAGGCTTTAGGTCATGTTTTCCTAAACACCTTATTGCTATTTGTCTGTCTGGATTGTTATACCCATAAAATCAGATAGTGATGAATATATGCAAGTTTTCAACAATCCCAGAAAATACACCTTATTGCTATTTAGTCCAATCTGGCAAAACCAGTCACATGTAAAACTTCCTGTTTGGGTCATGCGGCTGAAAATAGAGGTTTTTCAGTAGAGAGCTGAGGGAGGAAAAACTTTAGAAAGCGATTATCAAGAAACTTTAATATAGTATGATCCACTTTTTTCGAAATTAAATTGAAGTAAAAATTATTTTGTTTTAAGTATTTACGGTAAGTTAAAAGGGTTTTCATTAAAAAGTATTGTGCATGGTGAATTGTTTCAACGGCCCCCAGATAGCTTCAACTGGATGAAAAAGTTGTGTAATGTTAGAACTTATCCGGTATGGAATAAATAGCGATTAGGTGTATTGACATCCACGGAAAAAAATAGGAAGTAAGGTGCATGTACACATGTATCTCCCCTTTAGGTTTTGATAAATATTAGAAATGACATTATAAAACTGTATTCTTTGAATATGTTTCTAGCGTAACATGCACGCTTAGTACTGCTTTTTATCAGATATTTTATAACTTATGTCTTAAAATTCGGGTTTTATCCATTCCAATAGGTGGATTTAAGTTAATGAGAAAAATGCTCTGTTCACTAACTCAGCAATGCTTTAACTGTTGTGAATGTGAGCTCCCTTTTGCTATTATTAGAATCTAGATTTACATCATTCATTTTCAACTTATGAGTTCTCCTTTCATTCAAAAGGTAGATTTCAATGTCTGCTGGTCACTTGACAAGAAAATGCACTCAATGATATTATTTGCCTCAATTTACACCTGGAATGCAGATTTTTCACTAAAATAAATGTCGTTTACTTAGTAATAAATAGTTTTGTATATTACTATCATATTCATGTTTTCATTTGACATTACGAAAGTGCTTTTGAGATCCAGGATTCTGACTTGAATAAACAGTGTAACACACATGGTTTCAACCGTTTCTTTCCCTTCCCTTAAAAGTATCTTTCAGTTTTAAAACTACCTGATAATAATACAGAGTTCACACCTAATTTGAATTGGATTGACATTAACTAATTTGAATTAGTTTAATTCACATTTGAAAAGGTTTACATCCTACCATCAATTGTAATTTGAATTGCAATGCGCCTCAAATTAGCTTAGCTGTCTGAATGACGTTTACTTTTAATTTGTATTAACAAAAACATAGTTCAAATGCGAATGTAAGTGAATTGTTTGTCTATCTATGGTCAATTTTTAGCCACATTGTTGAATTTTATTTATGGAGCTTACTTTTCATTTACATAAATTTAAGATTAATATTTCTGAGTGGTACATTCCCAGATATTTAATGAAATTGTATTCAGTTTATGGTTTGTGGGCCTCTTATTTGGGGTTATTGATATCAATTGTACTATTTATAAAAATATTAATTTTCGCGAACCATTTAGGTCACGGAAATTCCAAAATATGGCATCAGTATATATATAAGGAGAGTTGTACAAATAATGTGAATACACAAAACCCCCATCCAAATCATCTTTAGCTAAAAGTATTCATCTTTTTCTATTTCATATGTACTAACAATATTCCATTTTCTATAATTTTGATTTAAATGTGCCAAATTCTGAGTATAAATAGGTCGAATGCCCCAAAATAAACATTCCCTGATTGGTTGAAGTACTGTGGCGTCAATGTAAAGCATAGCAAGCCTCGATGTAAAGCACACGCTTCACAGGAATAAGGAGAATTTTACAAATAATGTGTATACATAGACCCTCTATCCAATGTATGTATTGCTGAAAATAATCAATTGTTCATTTATTTTCTGTTTTGATTCTGCTAACATTCTAATTTTTTCTATAATTTCGATTTAAATATGTGAAACCCCGCAATAAGAATAGATGGCCTCAATCATGTCAATGGTAAAGGCAACCGCTAAAATTTTTCGTTAATATGTTAACATCTTAAACTTTGACCCTGGGTTCAAAGGTATTAATTAATAAACCGATCCACAAATAGAGATCTCCTTGCGCTCAAATGTAATCCTTAGTGAAGTATACAGGCAACTTCGTTTACAGAAATATATACACACTTTATCAGTAATATATTGTCATGCTTCTGCATATTCACTTTTTTTTTAATGCTGAACTTTAGTCAAATTTTATTCTATACAAATTTTATTACGTAAAGCAGTAGGAGTAAGAATATTTTGAGCGCCAATTTAACCAGCTTCATCGCCATCATCAAAATTACTTATCGTTATCATTGTGAAATTTTACTTACGTAAGGTTTATTAATAGAGAGTAATTTTGGTAAGTATGGCTTATTAATTATAAGGTTCTTGAGATGTGCATCTCTAGACATTTTTGACGGTCAGTTTAACCCCATTTATCTCAATATTATCCCCGATGACAGAAATGTCAACCCGACCTATTCGTGTCAAAATCTATTTGATGAACTAATTTCTTCTAAAACTGTACATGCATTAATTCTGTATTATTTGATAACCAATCACATTCACTTTACATGTTTGCATGATAATGGGTTCTGTATGAGTGAACTGTAGTGTATTGCAAGATCAATGCAAATTGTGACGTATGTTATTTATGTGTCTGTTTTTAGCTTTGCATATTAGCTGATCAGTAGTCGAAGTAAATCAGGCTTCGTGTCATTTTTCCTGTTCTGAGTTGCATTTTTTGTATAGAATTAGAAGGTAAGTCTAAATAAGTCATTATTCAAGAGTGGGATTGCGGAGTTGTCCTGATCACGAAATCCTGACATAAAAAATATGAAATCCTGAAGTCCTAAATTAAAAAGATATCAAATCCATACATCCAGATTGAGAAATTTAAAAAAAAAAGACACACACCGAAAGGGTCAATAGAACATGGGTTTGAACGCATGAAATCTCTACTTTAAAAATGCCAGTGATAGAAAGATAAACAGATAAGCAACTGTCTAGGGCCAAATAAGGGAGGGGTAAAAAAACAGTATTAGTACTATTTCGCAGGACTATAGACCGACCAAGGGGGTGGGGGAAATTAAGTTGATTATATACACGTAGGAAATCATTGAACCATGACGGGAGAGAGCAACCCTCTGGTCAGTCAGAACCCCCCACCCCTTTATGAGAAGTTCTGGATCCGCCACTGAGATTTTCAGGTTTTCTAGCTAGGTAACGATACCTTAATTATATATAAAATATCACCAACTCTGATTGCATGAGCACACAGTTTGATTAATTTTAGCTCATTAGCTGGGCTCACTTGCTAAAAATATTCATTGCGGTTCACTGGCAAATATTTTTTGATAATCATGTGCAGGTAAGCTGATAATTTAAACATGTGTGCGAGATAGAATGATAAACAGATAATCAGGTTTTCTTCATATAGATCCCTTATATATCCCCCACTGAGGACACAATTTGATTCACATTAGCTCATTAGCTACACTCGCTCGCCATTAAGTTCATTGTGGCTCACTGGCTTATATGAAGAAAAGCTGATAACATGTACATACATGAGGGTGGTAATGCCCTTAAATTTACTGTCAGGTGTCAAACAATCATTCTCCGCTACCCTTAGCTTCAAATTAGTTTAAATTTAACTCGCTGTGATTAAATAGTGAAAATATTCTGAAGGTGATTCTCAAATAATTATCATTTACTGTTATTTTTGCAAAACATATAGCGTGATTTGTCAAAATTCAGCTGATTTTTTTATCTTCTGAAAAAAAGTGTACATTTTATCCTCATGTCTAAAAATTACCGTTGTTTTCATTTGGCAAGAATACTTCAATAAAGTACCCCATTACTACCCTCATACATGTACATGTACATTTGTATATGGTCAGATCATATGTTTTCGTATGTCATTTGAATTTGTACTTCGCTTTTTCAAATGAAATTGTGACGCCAGAATGCATTCTTAATAGCACAATAACTGATGAGAAGAGGACACATGTCAACCAAAATTTTTGCAGCCATGTCAAAATGTGTGAGGACACCCTTTCAAGCTTGCGTTCATGTTGTGTGAAAATTGTTTTAGGAAGCTGAAAAATACCAACAATAGAACAATATATAAGATAATCGGTATTGAAAAATATCAATGCATTGAAAAGCCAATGATCTACATACATGTACATGTACAAATGTATATACATAAATATGTCAGCCATAAAATACAACTGATTTAATTTACACCACACCTGTTGGAAAAAACCTTTATGTTTTTTACTCTCTATAACTTATCTCATTCTACAATGTAGTCCATTCAACTGACAGAATAGGTGTAAATTTCATGAATTCTTTAATATCATGTACATGTATAATCATGGACTATTCTCTATATGTTGTTTTTTTCTATGGTCAGGTTGTTGTCTTTGAAACATTCCCCATTTCGATTCTCAATTTTATCGATAGCAATTGTATCTGTTAGCCATTTAGGGGTCTTTTGCATTTAAAGTTAAGTTTTAGTGGGTTTATTTTGCAAAAAAGAACTCAATTTCCAGACCACAGTTAACATCTTTTTTTTAGTTTGCTGTGTGTTAAAATGACCTAAATATAAACATGATAAAGGACAGTATATAGACCCAAAAATGGTATATCACATTCTACACGCAAGATTTGAGCTGAAAAGACTGCCATTGGAGTATTTAACCATTGCAACTTTTTAATTTGATCTCCTCCACTAATTAAAGTCATTGAAGTAAAATATTTAATGTAAGCTTAAGTTTGTCCACATTTTTGGAATATATTAATACATGTATAGAAATAATGTTAAGCCTGTAAGGCTGTTCCTAGATGCCTGAGATAGACTTCAATATTTATTATTTATTGAAAATAAATGGAATCAATTCTTTCAGAAAAGTCTTATTCTATGGAAATGTATCCCCCCTTTTATAAGTTGGAAAGGCTCCATAGAGGTCATATACGGTCTCGAACAGAAAACAAAAAAAGGAAAAATATTGTGAATTTTGGAGAATTAATATTATTAAATTAACATGCATTTGAAATATTTAAGATCTATTGTTTCAATTTTTTTAGTTCCACCTAGCTACCATTTTAGAAAACTGGGATTTCAATGCTAGTCTATTAGAGGGGTATTGATTTTCATTGGTTGTAGATATTGAATATTATTCAGTGGCAATTGGTAAATAGACACTGACAAGTCTTAGATAACATTTTATAGTTTTGTCAGTTGACTAAAATTAGGCGGAGGTGTGTTCTTATTTCTGACAGAGGGGCACTCAACCTATATCAATATGTGCATGAATCAAATTGATAGTTGCTAGATACTGAATGATTATACCACAAGAAAGTTTTAACCTGTGCATATATACTTAAAATACGATAAAAAAAATCATGTATTTTTCAGGACTTCTGAATCCAACCATGTAGTATGGAATGTTATTGAGATATGGTTTTGGTGGATGGATGTTCATGAAGGACCTGTAGTACAAAGTATATCACTGGATTTAGCTCTTTGTCTAAGTGTATTATTAAAGTACTTTGCTTTGAGCTCAGTTCACTGTTATGCAATTCATTCTTTGTGAAATAAAGATTTGACAGACAACTCTCATGGACAAGGATTTGTCAAAGTAGTATCACCTCTATGTACAATGTAAGTATTGGGGAGATAAAAGCATTCTATTTTGATTTGAACCAAACATTTTATGAAAAAAAGGAACAAATTTACCCGACAATGCTACTCCCGCTACTTGCAATATGATGCTAGGTTGTTTTAATACATCTGTACTGCCTGCTGATGACTCGGTCCTGAGTATAAATGGTCCTTCAATTATTTAAATAAAAATTATAAGGCCTATCTAGTCTAATTTATTTCTAAAACTATATTTCATTGTACATATTCAACATTTTTATACAACCACAAAATGCGGTCGTAAATTGGTATCCTGTGCGAAGACGGATGGTTTCCGGATAATAACTTTAGTATAAGAAAATAGAAATCAATAAAATTATAACACAATGTTTATAACCACAAAAGGAAGCTTGGGATTGATTTTGGGGGTTATGGTCCCTAAGGTTTAGGAATAAGGGGTACAAAGGTGCCCAAAACAAGCCTTAATCTAGAGTGTCAGTTCAAAAAGTTGTGTACAAGTATTTCAATTGTTCTGAAATTGTACCACAATGTTTCATACCATAAGTAGAATGTTGGGATATATTTTGTAGATTATGGGGCAAACATTCTAGGAATTAAGGGCCAAAACGTCCAGAATGGTTATTGAATAGCCTGAAACCAATGCTTTATGATATTTTCTTTGAAAATTAGAGTTATCTTTCTATGTTCAGAATAGTAGTTTAATCAACTTAAATCAATGCTATTTATACAATATATACTATGCAATATTCACTTTACTACCAACTGATAAATTAAAGCAGTCATTAATTACCATTCAGTGATTACAAGCACTTTGATTATCATTCTAGGGTTATGCCCTTTTACAAATGGAAAGATTGAAGAATTTTTTATTTTCTGATCTCTTAACTTAAGTTTGTCTCCACTAAATTAAATGAAATGTGTATATAAGGCTTATTACCTCTAAACTTAGTTTAAGTTTAATATTTGGCAGCTTCACTTTTACAGTTCTTGATTTATGTCCCTTTATTACGTTGTATGCTAGCGGGGACATTATCTTTGTCACTTCGGACACATTCCCCATTAATTTTTATAGAAGTTACTATTAATTGTTATTAATTTTAACCAAGACTGTATGACATTTTATATTTTAATATTTTATGATGTATTTAAATGAGTAGTTATTGTTGCAAACTTCATTAGAAATTTGAATTGAGATCATTTTTGAATAAGGAAAAGGGAGAGGTGAAAAAAAAATTGTGGAGGGGGGTCAATTTTTCTCATTTCTGAAATTAAAAAGAAAATTTCTTCAAATATTTTTTTTTGAAAGGATTTTAAATATTCAGCAGCATAGTGAATTTCTCCAAAGTAAAACAAAATATTTTAAGTTCATTAGACCACATTCATTTTGTGTCAGAAACCTAAGCTTAGTCAACTATTTTTAAATCACAATCCAAATTCAGAGCTGTTTCCAGCTTGAATGTTGTGTCCATACTAGCCCCAACAGTTCAGGGTTCGACCTCTGCAGTCGTATAAAACTGCACCCTGTGGAGCATCTGGTCCATTCATTTGTTTATTTCTTAATTTGTGTGAATTAACATTGTTACAGTAAATGATAATTACTACACTTTCATACCACAACAAATATTGTATTGGTAAAATGTACATGTATCACTTATATTTGTATCCATATAACAAACAAAAAATGAAAAGGAATAACTTTGCATTACCTTTTGAATACTATGACTTTTTAGATACATGTATTTAGACATATTAAGACTAATTAAGTAGATATTGATAATATTGGCTTGACATGCATGAAATTCTATCAGATTACTTTTGGAGCAGTTATGAGTCTTTGAAGCATGCTCACAAAAGTTCTTTTGATGAAATCATTTTCATATTAGTCAACATTTTCTTTACTTCGACCAGCTTTGGAGAAAATATAATCAAAGAATTGATATAAATCAGCACAGAAGTTTACTTCCTAGCTCATCTATCCCCAAGCATCATGTCAGGCATTGTCATTACTAAAAACCAATAAATGTATTCTAATCTGAGGAACATATGAACATTTTAACAAAACTTTAACTAATGATACCGACGATCCACCACAAAGTAATATAAATAGAACCATACCAATAGTAAGCAAATACATATCAAAAAGAGGTGGTATGATTGCCAATGAGACAATTCTCCACAAGAGACCAAATCGACACAGAAATTAACAACTACATGTCACTGTATGGGGATAAACCAGCAAAGTCAATACCTCATAATCAGCTATAAAAGGCCCCGAAATTACAATGTAAAATAATTCAAGCGAGAAAACTAATGGCTTTATTTTTTGTCAAGAAAATAAACAAAAAACCTAATATGTAACACATAAACAAACGACAACCACTGAATTACAGGCTCCTTATAGCATGTTCTTAAAACTAGATATCATGTCCCATTAGAAAAAAACATGTGAAAAAAGAACCTAGCTATTATGTGTTGCTCTCCTAGCTACAAAATGTATCCAAAACCAAAGATGTAGAACATATTATATCATAATAATTTGGTAACTAATGTAATTACTGTCTCCTACATGACTTGAACATAATTTTTTTTAATACAGTACTACCTGTGACATTATCTTATTCATGGTGGCCATAAAAATTATGTCCACCATGGTGGCCCTATATGTTCATCATTATACCCCCTGTCGCTTAATTAATACACAAGGTATTAATCAAAAACTAGTCAAGGGTAAAGGGAAATCTTGACTGCATTGAAGTGTTAAAATTATATAACTTACAGGTCATGTGTCTCAGGTAAAATATACATGTATGTGTTTGTGAAATTTAATTACTGTGATTATGACAAGAAAATTCAAAAATAAAATAAAATAATATAAATAGTTGAATAAATAGCTGATTTTTTTTTTAATTTGACTCATGACTATTTGTTTAGACATTATACCTTTCTAATCAATTTCAGCTATTTTTTACATGTACTTTATGATAAGTGAAGAATTAATGAATATCATCTTCCAAATGCCTGCCTTTTTCTATTGAAAAGTTGTTTCTCAAAATGATTTATATTTAAATCATAGTAGACATGGTAGATAGACTTATCTGCATTCAATACTGTTTTACAAATGTTAAAGATTGTCTTTAGAACTTATTCTAAATAAAATTTAGGCAATTCCTTATTTCTCTATTGAATAAATATATTCAAAATATTCATCAATTCAACAAAATTTGATAATATTTGTTTTGTCATATAAACATGGTATTTAGTTTGTAACAAAAAAAAGAAACAAACAAAAACACAATTATAATGGCAATGCAAAGAATGAACAATTCTATAAGAAATTAAAACACTTGGATTTTTTTTAGGTTTCTGCCCTCAGTTCTAATAATGACTATTTTATAAGGGAGCCAATATTTTCAACATATTCATGTAATAATTCATTAATAAATTCCATGTTTATTCTGTAATTTGAAATGTTCTGTGCTGCGCACAACACTTTCTATTACAAAGAAAATAGTATATTTTCAATAGAATGTACTGTGCCGCGCACAACACTATCTAACCAAAATACATTGTATGGAAAGTGTTATTAACCGCTCAAAAGATTCTAATACCAAATGAACATGAAATTTATTAAAAATTTTAAACACAAGAAATTATGCAAATTCCATAATTAAAAATAATTCCAAGTTCAAATAATAGCCTGTTAAATGTATACCAACAATATGTTTCATACCAGTCCAGCACTTCCAACAATATAAATGTACACAGAAAAAAATGATTTAATTAATAGACCATAAAAGTGTAACCATCTATATAAGTGTATTTTGTCAAATTTTGGCTTTTAACTGACAGATATTAGCCAAACTGAAGATGTCATATTTAATAAGTTCACATTTGTTTAAAAAAGGTAAAGCAAGACAGTTTTTTCTTTGAATATTTTTTTGGAAAATAAGTCTCTTCAACATGTCATGTTAACTCCTGACTTCAGATTTAAAAAAAAAAGATAGACTAGTTTTTTCCTATTGAAACTGTATAATGATATTTGTAGTTTTCCTGAATAATAATAGATGTTATAAAAATTATTATAAGAGGATTGATATTGTCTGATCATTTTATTATGTTAAGAAACAGGCTTGCTAAAAATTACTTCCTTCATGGTTTCTTTAAAAATATCATTTGCTTGATTATAAGTTATTATTTATGATAATTCATTAAATAATGCAAATAAATGATTAAATACAATGTACATTAATTTTTTTTTTACTTTAAAAAAAAATAATTAAAGTCTGTTAATTGTCTTTCAAATGCTAGTCAATAACTTTATCTTTGATATTTTTGTCTTTTTGCTTCTCAAGATTCTTACTAAGAAGACATTAAAAGAATAAGAAACAAAATCATACAAAAATTAATAAAAAAAAATAAAAAAAAAAAAAAAAAAAATTTGAATGAATTCAAAAGACAGAAAAATCAAAAATAATATTAATTAACAAAGACTAAAACAATGTCTTATTCTACATTTTCAAAAAAAGGTGAAATGTCAATTTTGAAAGAAACCTAAGTTACCTGTACAGGTAAATTTTAAAGAAACATACAAGTTGAAAACTTCAACCCTGATTGATTACAACAGGTAACATTATTAGATGAAACATCAACCTATGTTTTATGACCCCAATAAATGGCCAACATCTCAAAATTGAATACCCCAATAAATGGCCACCATTAGATGTTGACCATGCAAGAGGGTGGACATAATTAAGAGAATGTCACAGGCTGTACTGTAGATAACACTCCTAATGCTCAGATTGGTTTTCATCGTGCAACACAGTTAATAACACCATATAGGAAAAACATAGAACTCCTTTTGTCATAAGACACTGTCAAACATCCAAACATACTATCAGGGGCGGATCCAGCCATTTTAAAAAGGGGGGGTTCCTAACCCAGGACAAAAAGGGGGGGGGAGGTTCCAATTACATGTCCCCATTCAAATGCATTGATCGTCCAAAAAAAAGGGGGGTTCCAACCCCCGGAACCCCCCCTCTGGATCTGCGCCTGTACTATCCACACTCATCTGTGTCCACACTTGTTCAAATGATAAACAAAAGTCTTGTACTGACTATCGTATATATGTAAACGTTAAACATGTTTTTGCTTATCAATGGGATCATTGTCTGAAAAATGACATATATTTCATTTGATTTTAAGGAATGAAACATCAAACAACGTACGATGAAGATTATCATCCAAACTTTCAGTCTACTGGTATGTCAGTAGTGGAGAATAGTATAATTCCCAAGATTATAATAGCTTAAAACAGTATGAGATAACACGCTCTCCTCTTGGTGACAAATAAATTTGTATTGTAATGGGACTTTATTTGTATTATTTTCCATGTCTATTCAAATCTGTTGAATTGAAAGCAGTATAGCTTCATGCATCATAGGCGGATTTAGGGGGGGGGCCCAGGGGGCCCGGGCCCCCCCTTTTTGGGAAAAACTTTGGTTGCTTATATAGGGAATCACTGAAGCGTGACTGGAGCAGGCCCCCTCTTAGGTCAGTCAGTGGGCCCCCACTTATGAAAATTTCTGGATCCGCCACTGTGCATGTCTTTTTTAGTTATGTTCATGTAGATTTTAAAACATGTTCTCTATTCATGGTTGTGAGGTTGTCTAAAATAAATGCTCAAACAACGGTAATTATATATACCATCGTTCCTTTAACCCCATATTTACAGTATTTTTATTATTAAATTGGTCAGTTTCTTTCTGGAAAATAATTAACTTTGACTAGACAACTACTAGTATACCATAACTTTCTTAAGTAATGTTAGCTTATTTTTTTTCAAATAAGTACCCTGAAATTTTGGTTTCGTAAAGGAAAAAAATGTTGCGATCTATGTAAAATTATCTAATTCTCAAAGGCTATCAATTCAACAATGTAATAAAATATTATTTTCATCGGTATTAATAATGATTTTCTTATCAATATCAATGAAGTGAACATAACTTACTAATAGTGTATTGCCTGTGATTCAGTGAATGTTGTGTGTTGCTTAATGCATTAATCAAGTCGTTGATTTTTTAGATTTGAATTGTTTTACATTGTTCCATCGGTGCCTTTTAAATATCTAAGCGTCACTGACGAGTCTTATGAAGAAACGCGTCTGGAGTACCAAATTATAAGCATGGTACCTTTGATAACTATTTAAACCACTGTGTCGATGCCACTGATGGTGGACGTTTCGTCCCAGAGGGTATCACCAACCAAGTAGTCAGCACTTCGGTGTTGACATGAATTTCAATTATATGGTCCTTTTTATAAATTTACTGTTTGAAAAAGTATGAATTATTCGAAATACTAAGGATTTTCTTATACCAGGCATAGATTACCTTAGTAGTATTTGGTACAATCTTTTGGAATTGTTGGTCCTCAATGCTCTTCAACTTTGTATTTGATTGGCTTTCTAAATATTTTGATCTAAGCGTCACTGATGAGTCTTATGTAGACGAAACGCTCGTCTGACGTATTAAATTATAAGCCTGGTACCTTTGATAACTAATTATAGCTAGCTATGCGGTATGGGTTTCGTCCATTGTTGAAGGCCATATGGTCATTTATCTGTCATTTGATCTTTGATGAATATATGTTTCATATATGCAATAATACCACATCTTCTTATTATAAACTGGCAGGAATGATACATGTAAGGTTATATATAAATGGTATATTTTCATTCCAATTAAAATGAAAGAAAGTAATATAATTCGTACTTTTGTGTTGATTTTGAAACACCATTTTCTTGGTAACTGCAAGGATAATTCGTTTTTTGTCTTTTTTATTTAGCAAAATGTGATGTGAACCATACAGGTCAAGAAAAATGTAAGGAAGTAACAGCTTAAATATATACTAATATAATGTTGTTTTTTTTTTATCAAACCCGATATAGTTGAAATACTTGACTTTTCAATTTTCAAGTCATTACAGAGACGATCATGGTCCAAGTGTTTTAGAATGATAATTCAGAAGTTTATTTATAACAACAGCTAACTGCATACTGACGGGTTGCTATGTAAAATGGAAAATTTTACTAGCAATGGCAAATCTGATTTACTGTATTCACTGCGAAACTATAATCTGGATCAAACTTGCCAGAAACTATACTTCACATTAGGAACTTAAAGATAAGGTCTTCCCATCTTCACAAACATTTAGTTTAATTATCACAATTGTATGTACTTTGGGGTTTTAATAACACCAATTTATTAAAGCTTAAGGGTAGCTAATAGATGCAATTTCAATATGGTTCTGTATCTATTTATAAGTATATATGTTACACTCAGATCGACCTGGTCTGTTCCACAAGTCGGAGTTCAATCTGAAGTCACAGTTTCAAATCGAGGTCTTAATATTCCTCCTCTAATCTAAGCTAGGTTCACACTGCCGATCAGATCAACTCGATGATCCCGATTGTCCAAATTTCCACGACCAAGCTCAACCAAATTCTTGATCGGGCCTGTTTACGACTTCTAACCGACCGCCATCTGACTGTACACGACCTTAACTCGACCATTCACGACTCCTTAATGACTCCATCTCGACAACAAAATGAATACTTATTCGATAATTCCTATCAATTCACGATCTTTACACGATCTTTACTCGACTAGCTAGACCAAATCAACTATTCACGATCTCAACCTGATCTCGACTAGACCAGATCGACCTGATCATATATGTGTCGCAGGGATGATCGGGAATTGGTCGGGTATGCACATTTTTAGTATAAAAACGTCCGAATTTTTTATCCCCCGTCGCTTCGGAGTGGGCATTAAATGTTACATTTGTCTAAACATAGAAATAAGCAGTTGGATTTGTGGGCAAGGTGGTAAGAGCTCAGAGAGACAAGTTTATAGCTGTGACGGAGTTTGTATAGTGCATAGAAGACGAAGTAGATAGTGTAGACAGCAACAGGCGTTGAGAAATCTAGTCGAGGTAGTGGCTGACACGACGACCACTGTGTGAGCAGTTTGAGAGACTTGCACTTACTCAACAAAGAGGAACCCAATGCTTATAAAAACTTCCTCGTAGTTGACATTGATATGTAATGGTAGTTTTATTACTTTTTTGGAAATGACACCACAAAATGAGATTTGTCACTAGATTAGTACTTATGTTAGATAGCAATATACATAAACTTTACCATCCCCATTTCCCTGCTTTCTTACAAATAAAAGCGTACTGTTTGTCAAATATATGTGCATAAGTATGTAATCAGTATGTTCATAGATTTGATATCCAGTAGTTGAATGGTTAAAGATATTTATTTTCTTTTTGCTGTATGGCAACAACCTGTATGTATTTGCCAAAATATATTGCAAAAAGAGGGCAAAGATGTTACATATTTCCCCAAAATTTGACCCAAAGAAGCTTAAGTAGAATTTCAATCCCCTTGAGTGATATCTTTTCTAAAACAGTTTACAACTTGACATATATTTATCAAGAGATCAGGAGTGTATTTCTTTCTTACCAAAGTTTGGTAAACGTTGTGTGCCGTTTGTTATAGTTTGTTAAACGTTACAGAAGTAGATACGAATGCATCGTTTGTTTAGAAGGGATTGCAATTTTGAGTAATTCTAGACAATATTTTGAGTTATGGCAAGCAAGAACACGTTTAGATAATTGATTTAATGTTCAAGCTAGAAAGAAATGCATCGTTTGAACTAACAAACGACTAACGTCAAACTATACGCATTTGCAGCGAGTGTATAGTTTGTCAAAGTTGACGCAAACTTGCAAAAGTATGTTGGAAACAAATGACCAAAACGTGTGCTCGCTGAAAAGTTTGTATCGTTACTGTTAAAAAGAAATTCGCACCAAATCAAAAAATATTTGTCTTTCGTCTCATTTTTGTGTGAAATTACTTCAATTGTAACAGTACCACATCTTCTTTTTTTATGCTACAAACATTTCTTGACAAACAGAAAATACGGACAGACAAAACAGAAAATAGCCCATGAAACAGGTAAAATATAATCTTGATGTTCTTATAAACCAACTTTGAAAGATAACTTAGTCATCAGAATTCTAATAATGAATATTATTGCACAATTATTTTGATATTTTAAAAATTCGCCAGTGCCAAAATTGGAGGATTTTCATCCCTTCCGGAACATCTGAGCTCATCCAAGGTTTTGTTGGGTTACGTGTTGCTAAGTTTTTAGTTTTCTATGTTATGTGGACTGCTGTTTGTCTTCTCGTCGGTTACTGTTTTTCGCTATGGCTTTTTCGGTTTGTTTTCGACCTCTGAGTTTGATTGTTCCTTTGGTGTCTTTTGTCTCTCTTTTAAAATTTCACCTCTCCTTGCAAAAGTAAAGACACGTACTGTATATGGTGGAATTTTTGTACAAGTAAAAATAATGTTGCCACTATATATTTTTGCGGAATCAGAGTTATGAGATTTAATCAGATCTACACACACTTTTAGAAAATCGTGTAGCAGTCGTGTGTTCACGTGTATGGCCGAGTAGATATCGAAGAGTGATCGAATGTGGTCGCGAAGGGATCAGGTATTGGTCGAGTTAATCTGGAAATGATCGAACATTAGTCGGGCAAAGGTCGAAATGATCGAGTACTGATTGATAAAATTGTTGTATTCCGACCAAACTCTACACGATCCTTTCCCGATCAATTCGACCGCTATTCGACAAATTATCGATCTCTTCTAGAGTGACTTGCTTCTCGATCCTTACTCGAGTGTTTTTTTGACATGTCAAAAACTCTCGGGTAGAAAGTCAGATCGATGACTAGCAAGGTAGGCTATCCCGAACATTCTTGTCGATTGAGTCAGACCAGTCTCCCGATCACGTAATTTTTCTTGATCGGGCTTGGTCGAGTTGGTCTGATCGGCAGTGTGAACCTAGCTAAATAGATGATAAAAATATCTCTTTATCAATTTCGTTCGTCCGTAGACACGTTCGAGCTATAGACTCGTGATCATATCATTGTCATTGTATTACAAGAACGACGTCAGAGGGACAAAAAGATACCAGAGGGACAGACACACTCATAGATTGAAATAAACTGACAACGCCATTGCTACAAATAAAAATGACAAACAGACAAATAATAGTACAGAAAACACAACATAGAAAACTAAAGACTAAGCAACACGAACCCCACCAAAAACTGTGGGTGATCTCAGGTACTCTGAAATGGTGAGCAGATCCTACTTCATAAGGAGCACCCGTCGTGCTGCTTATGTTATTACAAATCCGGTAAATATTCTTAATTCGGTAGGTCACATTCGTGAAAAGGGAAGGTTATTGTAGTTACGACATAAGGAACATATCCGATATCATCTGTGAAACGGTTACTAGTATTCCATAACGGTCAACCAACTTGTGATGGCGTTCGTAAAATTTACGAAAAGGGATGATTTCAACTTCACCATTTGGAACTCTTGGGTTAATAGCTTCCTTGTGAGCAGTAATCCTCTATCAAAGAAATCATCCATAAAAGAGGGACGAAAGATACCAGAGGGACAGTCAAACTCATAAATTGAAAATAAACTGACAACGCTATGGCTTAAAATGAAAAAGACAAACAGACAACAATAGTACACATGACATAACATAGAAAACTAAAGAATTATTATAAACAACACGAACCTCACCAAAATCTAGGGGTGATCTCGGGTGCTCCGGAAGGGTAAGCAGATTCGTATCTAATCAACGCCAAATATAAACTAAAACAACATATTCAGTCCAGATCTAGAGATCTCATTCTGCGTAAATAGACAAAATAAGTTATAATGTTAAGATTGGATTGACGTATAATAAAGAACGTCGAAAGAGACAACAGTCGGGTTACTAAGGAAGCAACTAAAACAAAGTAAAAGTACGAATATGTGTAACAATATGGATAAACTGAAAAACACTAAAGACTATACGGACATTGATCATATTTGATCATTTGCACACAGAAAATGCTAGTTGTTGCCTTGATATATATTTTATGATGGTATAATACTAAACCCCTAACGGGAGTGATTGTGCTTGATATTCATATGATGAAGACATTATATTTCAATCAGTTTAATTGAGGTCTAGAGCTGACATGTCAATAACTGCTAGTAGTCCTTTGAAAAGTTATGTATCATTGTCATTTTGTTTAGTTTCTTCTGTTACCTTTTCTGACATCGGACTCGGACTTCTTTTAAACTGAGTTTGACTGTGCGTATTTGTGTATGTTGTTTTTCCTACAATTGCAAGAGGTATAGGGCGAAGGTTGGGATCTAAAAAAAAACATGTTCTACCCCGCCGCATTTTTGCGCCTGGCCTCTGGCCTTTGTTAGTCTTGTATGAAATTTAAATTTTAGTTTCTTTTATATATTTTGAAGTTTATAGTTTGGCGTCCATTATCACTGAACAAGTATACATATGTGTTTAGGGGACCACTGAAGCACGCCTCCGGGTGCGGTATTTTCTCGCTGTATTAAAGGCCCATTGGTGGCCTGCAGCTGCTTTCTGCTCTTTGGTCAGGTTGTTGTCTCTTTGACACATTCTTCATTTCCATTCTCAATTTTATTATCCACGATATCGATTTCAACTGGTATATTGTAAGATTGCCAGCGGTGCAGATATCTAACAGCTCTTCACAAAATCTAAAACAACTTGATTAGATAATTTTATGGTGTCTTCCTGGAATATAAAAAGGAAGATGTGGTATAATTGCTAATGAGACAGCTCTCCACAAGAGACCAATTAAATGACACAGAAATCAACAACTACAGATTACCGTATGGCTTTAAACAATGAGCAAAAACCATTCCGCATAGTCTGCTTTAAAAGGCCCCGAAATGAAAAATGCCAACGGCAATTCAAACGAGAAGGCTTACAGCCTTGTTTATATTAAAAAAAAATCATGAAAATCAAATATGACATACAGCTACTAACGAAAACTACTCAATGATAGGTCCCGAACACGAACATTTATGCCGGACCCATTGACAAAGTCAAATTCTATACATTGATACATTACCTCCGTAAAATTGCACCCCATTGATATAAATGACTTTCACTGATAAAAAAAAAGGTGACCCATACCAGCGGCACGTCTGTGTTTACCATTACATAGCAAGAGAACACCCTCTTTCCGTGTACAATGTCCAGAGAAACAGGGATCGATAGATTGATAAAACTGTGAAATTATCGTCGCGGAACGTTTGCGCTTTTTCATAGGACATTTGCGCTTTTTATTTTGGATACTTGGGCTTCAAATCATAGGACATTTGCGCTTTTTACATAGGACATTTGCGCTTTTGCAATATTTTGTTTTTATGACTTCCCTTCTCCTTTTTACGGGCTTGGGACCGACAGGTTTGACCTGGCAGAGTAAAGTCATATTTTTCTATATGGTTAAAAGTTTAAAATCTTTTCATAGTACATTTCATAGCATGTACATTCAGGTCATAGCACATTAATATGTTTAAAAGTTAATATACAGCTAAACGGAAACATTCTAAAGACATAAAACATGTACAGTCATCACAGGTCAGTTTTCGCTTGATATCTGCTTGGTGCCTGTTTATCACTAGTGTGGATCTAGCCGGCGTTAATATTCATGAGGCTAGCCGTCAATAATATTCATGAGATCAAAACCGTGTTCGATGAAATGTTTTGGGTAGTTATTAGATTGTGACAATAAAATAACTTTTGCTGTTAATATCCATTATGGTTATGCTATTTATAGCAATATAAAGTAATTAGGAAATAGTAAGCCAATAGGTGTCTTCTGCAAGGTCCGCGTCATTTAAAATGAAAGTAATTGAAAAGTTTAATTGCATTGCCTCACACAACACAAAACAATTATGAACATTAAAATGTTGTTATTATTGAATCAATGTAAACTATAGTAATTAAAACAAGATGATTAAATATAGGGTAATTAAATGGAATTAATTGTCATATGGGCATTCCATAATCTGTTCGTTGTCTACAAATATAGTCCAATTCTAAAACTAAAATATACAATACATACGATAGTATCACACAATTAAAAAGATCAGAAAAACAAGAAACATAGTTTATTGAAGGAATATAATCAACAGAAAAATAGAAACTGTCAATTACTATTTCATAGACATAATTCTTCAAAATTACGGAGATCAATAAGAGTCTTTAATCTCAACATTACCAGTCCATTTAATTGCCTCTAAAATGGCCCATAGCACTTATGCCCTAGACCCGTACGAGTTAGTCAGAAAAGGATAAGGGGGGGTACCCTGGTATATCACAAATTCGAAAATGAACTATTGCCGGCTGGCCAAACGAAGAGATTCTCCACGTGGGCAACGCTACCAGAGGAAGAGATACCTATTGCCTTTAAAATGGCCCATAGCACTTATACCCTAGACCCGTACGAGTTTGTCAGTAGAGGGTTCAAAGGGGGGACATGGTATCCCGGATACAACGAATTCGAACTGAACTATTGCCGGCTGGCCAAACTAAGAGATTCTCCACATCGACCATTATACCAGAGGTAGAGGTTGGTATTGCCTCTAAAATGGCCCATAGCACTTATGCCCTAGACCCGTACGAGTTAGTCAGAAAAGGATAAAGGGGGGGGGGGGGTATCCAGGTATATCACAAATTCGAAAATGAACTATTGCCGGCTGGCCAAACGAAGAGATTCTCCACGTGGGCAATGATACCAGAGGAAGAGATACTTATTGCCTTTAAAATGGCCCATAGCACTTATACCCTAGACCCGTACGAGTTTGTCAGTAGAGGGTTCAAAGGGGGGATATGGTATCCCGGATACAACGAATTCGAACTGAACTATCGCCGGCTGGCCAAACTAAGAGAATCTCCACATCGACCATTATACCAGAGGTAGAGGTTGGTATTGCCTCTAAAATGGCCCATAGCACTTATGCCCTAGACCCGTACGGGTTAGTCAGAAAAGGATAAGGGGGGGTACCCTGGTATATCACAAATTCGAAAATGAACTATTGCCGGCTGGCCAAACGAAGAGATTCTCCACGTGGGCAATGATACCAGAGGAAGAGATACTTATTGCCTTTAAAATGGCCCATAGCACTTATACCCTAGACCCGTACGAGTTTGTCAGTAGAGGGTTCAAAGGGGGGATATGGTATCCCGGATACAACGAATTCGAACTGAACTATCGCCGGCTGGCCAAACTAAGAGAATCTCCACATCGACCATTATACCAGAGGTAGAGGTTGGTATTGCCTCTAAAATGGCCCATAGCACTTATGCCCTAGACCCGTACGGGTTAGTCAGAAAAGGATAAGGGGGGGTACCCTGGTATATCACAAATTCGAAAATGAACTATTGCCGGCTGGCCAAACGAAGAGATTCTCCACGTGGGCAATGATACCAGAGGAAGAGATACTTATTGCCTTTAAAATGGCCCATAGCACTTATACCCTAGACCCGTACGAGTTTGTCAGTAGAGGGTTCAAAGGGGGGATATGGTATCCCGGATACAACGAATTCGAACTGAACTATCGCCGGCTGGCCAAACTAAGAGAATCTCCACATCGACCATTATACCAGAGGTAGAGGTTGGTATTGCCTCTAAAATGGCCCATAGCACTTATGCCCTAGACCCGTACGGGTTAGTCAGAAAAGGATAAGGGGGGGTACCCTGGTATATCACAAATTCGAAAATGAACTATTGCCGGCTGGCCAAACGAAGAGATTCTCCACGTGGGCAATGATACCAGAGGAAGAGATACTTATTGCCTTTAAAATGGCCCATAGCACTTATACCCTAGACCCGTACGAGTTTGTCAGTAGAGGGTTCAAAGGGGGGATATGGTATCCCGGATACAACGAATTCGAACTGAACTATCGCCGGCTGGCCAAACTAAGAGAATCTCCACATCGACCATTATACCAGAGGTAGAGGTTGGTATTGCCTCTAAAATGGCCCATAGCACTTATGCCCTAGACCCGTACGGGTTAGTCAGAAAAGGATAAGGGGGGGTACCCTGGTATATCACAAATTCGAAAATGAACTATTGCCGGCTGGCCAAACGAAGAGATTCTCCACGTGGGCAATGATACCAGAGGAAGAGATACTTATTGCCTTTAAAATGGCCCATAGCACTTATACCCTAGACCCGTACGAGTTTGTCAGTAGAGGGTTCAAAGGGGGGATATGGTATCCCGGATACAACGAATTCGAACTGAACTATCGCCGGCTGGCCAAACTAAGAGAATCTCCACATCGACCATTATACCAGAGGTAGAGGTTGGTATTGCCTCTAAAATGGCCCATAGCACTTATGCCCTAGACCCGTACGGGTTAGTCAGAAAAGGATAAGGGGGGGTACCCTGGTATATCACAAATTCGAAAATGAACTATTGCCGGCTGGCCAAACGAAGAGATTCTCCACGTGGGCAATGATACCAGAGGAAGAGATACTTATTGCCTTTAAAATGGCCCATAGCACTTATACCCTAGACCCGTACGAGTTTGTCAGTAGAGGGTTCAAAGGGGGGATATGGTATCCCGGATACAACGAATTCGAACTGAACTATCGCCGGCTGGCCAAACTAAGAGAATCTCCACATCGACCATTATACCAGAGGTAGAGGTTGGTATTGCCTCTAAAATGGCCCATAGCACTTATGCCCTAGACCCGTACGGGTTAGTCAGAAAAGGATAAGGGGGGGTACCCTGGTATATCACAAATTCGAAAATGAACTATTGCCGGCTGGCCAAACGAAGAGATTCTCCACGTGGGCAATGATACCAGAGGAAGAGATACTTATTGCCTTTAAAATGGCCCATAGCACTTATACCCTAGACCCGTACGAGTTTGTCAGTAGAGGGTTCAAAGGGGGGATATGGTATCCCGGATACAACGAATTCGAACTGAACTATCGCCGGCTGGCCAAACTAAGAGAATCTCCACATCGACCATTATACCAGAGGTAGAGGTTGGTATTGCCTCTAAAATGGCCCATAGCACTTATGCCCTAGACCCGTACGGGTTAGTCAGAAAAGGATAAGGGGGGGTACCCTGGTATATCACAAATTCGAAAATGAACTATTGCCGGCTGGCCAAACGAAGAGATTCTCCACGTGGGCAATGATACCAGAGGAAGAGATACTTATTGCCTTTAAAATGGCCCATAGCACTTATACCCTAGACCCGTACGAGTTTGTCAGTAGAGGGTTCAAAGGGGGGATATGGTATCCCGGATACAACGAATTCGAACTGAACTATCGCCGGCTGGCCAAACTAAGAGAATCTCCACATCGACCATTATACCAGAGGTAGAGGTTGGTATTGCCTCTAAAATGGCCCATAGCACTTATGCCCTAGACCCGTACGGGTTAGTCAGAAAAGGATAAGGGGGGGTACCCTGGTATATCACAAATTCGAAAATGAACTATTGCCGGCTGGCCAAACGAAGAGATTCTCCACGTGGGCAATGATACCAGAGGAAGAGATACTTATTGCCTTTAAAATGGCCCATAGCACTTATACCCTAGACCCGTACGAGTTTGTCAGTAGAGGGTTCAAAGGGGGGATATGGTATCCCGGATACAACGAATTCGAACTGAACTATCGCCGGCTGGCCAAACTAAGAGAATCTCCACATCGACCATTATACCAGAGGTAGAGGTTGGTATTGCCTCTAAAATGGCCCATAGCACTTATGCCCTAGACCCGTACGGGTTAGTCAGAAAAGGATAAGGGGGGGTACCCTGGTATATCACAAATTCGAAAATGAACTATTGCCGGCTGGCCAAACGAAGAGATTCTCCACGTGGGCAATGATACCAGAGGAAGAGATACTTATTGCCTTTAAAATGGCCCATAGCACTTATACCCTAGACCCGTACGAGTTTGTCAGTAGAGGGTTCAAAGGGGGGATATGGTATCCCGGATACAACGAATTCGAACTGAACTATCGCCGGCTGGCCAAACTAAGAGAATCTCCACATCGACCATTATACCAGAGGTAGAGGTTGGTATTGCCTCTAAAATGGCCCATAGCACTTATGCCCTAGACCCGTACGGGTTAGTCAGAAAAGGATAAGGGGGGGTACCCTGGTATATCACAAATTCGAAAATGAACTATTGCCGGCTGGCCAAACGAAGAGATTCTCCACGTGGGCAATGATACCAGAGGAAGAGATACTTATTGCCTTTAAAATGGCCCATAGCACTTATACCCTAGACCCGTACGAGTTTGTCAGTAGAGGGTTCAAAGGGGGGATATGGTATCCCGGATACAACGAATTCGAACTGAACTATCGCCGGCTGGCCAAACTAAGAGAATCTCCACATCGACCATTATACCAGAGGTAGAGGTTGGTATTGCCTCTAAAATGGCCCATAGCACTTATGCCCTAGACCCGTACGGGTTAGTCAGAAAAGGATAAGGGGGGGTACCCTGGTATATCACAAATTCGAAAATGAACTATTGCCGGCTGGCCAAACGAAGAGATTCTCCACGTGGGCAATGATACCAGAGGAAGAGATACTTATTGCCTTTAAAATGGCCCATAGCACTTATACCCTAGACCCGTACGAGTTTGTCAGTAGAGGGTTCAAAGGGGGGATATGGTATCCCGGATACAACGAATTCGAACTGAACTATCGCCGGCTGGCCAAACTAAGAGAATCTCCACATCGACCATTATACCAGAGGTAGAGGTTGGTATTGCCTCTAAAATGGCCCATAGCACTTATGCCCTAGACCCGTACGGGTTAGTCAGAAAAGGATAAGGGGGGGTACCCTGGTATATCACAAATTCGAAAATGAACTATTGCCGGCTGGCCAAACGAAGAGATTCTCCACGTGGGCAATGATACCAGAGGAAGAGATACTTATTGCCTTTAAAATGGCCCATAGCACTTATACCCTAGACCCGTACGAGTTTGTCAGTAGAGGGTTCAAAGGGGGGATATGGTATCCCGGATACAACGAATTCGAACTGAACTATCGCCGGCTGGCCAAACTAAGAGAATCTCCACATCGACCATTATACCAGAGGTAGAGGTTGGTATTGCCTCTAAAATGGCCCATAGCACTTATGCCCTAGACCCGTACGGGTTAGTCAGAAAAGGATAAGGGGGGGTACCCTGGTATATCACAAATTCGAAAATGAACTATTGCCGGCTGGCCAAACGAAGAGATTCTCCACGTGGGCAATGATACCAGAGGAAGAGATACTTATTGCCTTTAAAATGGCCCATAGCACTTATACCCTAGACCCGTACGAGTTTGTCAGTAGAGGGTTCAAAGGGGGGATATGGTATCCCGGATACAACGAATTCGAACTGAACTATCGCCGGCTGGCCAAACTAAGAGAATCTCCACATCGACCATTATACCAGAGGTAGAGGTTGGTATTGCCTCTAAAATGGCCCATAGCACTTATGCCCTAGACCCGTACGGGTTAGTCAGAAAAGGATAAGGGGGGGTACCCTGGTATATCACAAATTCGAAAATGAACTATTGCCGGCTGGCCAAACGAAGAGATTCTCCACGTGGGCAATGATACCAGAGGAAGAGATACTTATTGCCTTTAAAATGGCCCATAGCACTTATACCCTAGACCCGTACGAGTTTGTCAGTAGAGGGTTCAAAGGGGGGATATGGTATCCCGGATACAACGAATTCGAACTGAACTATCGCCGGCTGGCCAAACTAAGAGAATCTCCACATCGACCATTATACCAGAGGTAGAGGTTGGTATTGCCTCTAAAATGGCCCATAGCACTTATGCCCTAGACCCGTACGGGTTAGTCAGAAAAGGATAAGGGGGGGTACCCTGGTATATCACAAATTCGAAAATGAACTATTGCCGGCTGGCCAAACGAAGAGATTCTCCACGTGGGCAATGATACCAGAGGAAGAGATACTTATTGCCTTTAAAATGGCCCATAGCACTTATACCCTAGACCCGTACGAGTTTGTCAGTAGAGGGTTCAAAGGGGGGATATGGTATCCCGGATACAACGAATTCGAACTGAACTATCGCCGGCTGGCCAAACTAAGAGAATCTCCACATCGACCATTATACCAGAGGTAGAGGTTGGTATTGCCTCTAAAATGGCCCATAGCACTTATGCCCTAGACCCGTACGGGTTAGTCAGAAAAGGATAAGGGGGGGTACCCTGGTATATCACAAATTCGAAAATGAACTATTGCCGGCTGGCCAAACGAAGAGATTCTCCACGTGGGCAATGATACCAGAGGAAGAGATACTTATTGCCTTTAAAATGGCCCATAGCACTTATACCCTAGACCCGTACGAGTTTGTCAGTAGAGGGTTCAAAGGGGGGATATGGTATCCCGGATACAACGAATTCGAACTGAACTATCGCCGGCTGGCCAAACTAAGAGAATCTCCACATCGACCATTATACCAGAGGTAGAGGTTGGTATTGCCTCTAAAATGGCCCATAGCACTTATGCCCTAGACCCGTACGGGTTAGTCAGAAAAGGATAAGGGGGGGTACCCTGGTATATCACAAATTCGAAAATGAACTATTGCCGGCTGGCCAAACGAAGAGATTCTCCACGTGGGCAATGATACCAGAGGAAGAGATACTTATTGCCTTTAAAATGGCCCATAGCACTTATACCCTAGACCCGTACGAGTTTGTCAGTAGAGGGTTCAAAGGGGGGATATGGTATCCCGGATACAACGAATTCGAACTGAACTATCGCCGGCTGGCCAAACTAAGAGAATCTCCACATCGACCATTATACCAGAGGTAGAGGTTGGTATTGCCTCTAAAATGGCCCATAGCACTTATGCCCTAGACCCGTACGGGTTAGTCAGAAAAGGATAAGGGGGGGTACCCTGGTATATCACAAATTCGAAAATGAACTATTGCCGGCTGGCCAAACGAAGAGATTCTCCACGTGGGCAATGATACCAGAGGAAGAGATACTTATTGCCTTTAAAATGGCCCATAGCACTTATACCCTAGACCCGTACGAGTTTGTCAGTAGAGGGTTCAAAGGGGGGATATGGTATCCCGGATACAACGAATTCGAACTGAACTATCGCCGGCTGGCCAAACTAAGAGAATCTCCACATCGACCATTATACCAGAGGTAGAGGTTGGTATTGCCTCTAAAATGGCCCATAGCACTTATGCCCTAGACCCGTACGGGTTAGTCAGAAAAGGATAAGGGGGGGTACCCTGGTATATCACAAATTCGAAAATGAACTATTGCCGGCTGGCCAAACGAAGAGATTCTCCACGTGGGCAATGATACCAGAGGAAGAGATACTTATTGCCTTTAAAATGGCCCATAGCACTTATACCCTAGACCCGTACGAGTTTGTCAGTAGAGGGTTCAAAGGGGGGATATGGTATCCCGGATACAACGAATTCGAACTGAACTATCGCCGGCTGGCCAAACTAAGAGAATCTCCACATCGACCATTATACCAGAGGTAGAGGTTGGTATTGCCTCTAAAATGGCCCATAGCACTTATGCCCTAGACCCGTACGGGTTAGTCAGAAAAGGATAAGGGGGGGTACCCTGGTATATCACAAATTCGAAAATGAACTATTGCCGGCTGGCCAAACGAAGAGATTCTCCACGTGGGCAATGATACCAGAGGAAGAGATACTTATTGCCTTTAAAATGGCCCATAGCACTTATACCCTAGACCCGTACGAGTTTGTCAGTAGAGGGTTCAAAGGGGGGATATGGTATCCCGGATACAACGAATTCGAACTGAACTATCGCCGGCTGGCCAAACTAAGAGAATCTCCACATCGACCATTATACCAGAGGTAGAGGTTGGTATTGCCTCTAAAATGGCCCATAGCACTTATGCCCTAGACCCGTACGGGTTAGTCAGAAAAGGATAAGGGGGGGTACCCTGGTATATCACAAATTCGAAAATGAACTATTGCCGGCTGGCCAAACGAAGAGATTCTCCACGTGGGCAATGATACCAGAGGAAGAGATACTTATTGCCTTTAAAATGGCCCATAGCACTTATACCCTAGACCCGTACGAGTTTGTCAGTAGAGGGTTCAAAGGGGGGATATGGTATCCCGGATACAACGAATTCGAACTGAACTATCGCCGGCTGGCCAAACTAAGAGAATCTCCACATCGACCATTATACCAGAGGTAGAGGTTGGTATTGCCTCTAAAATGGCCCATAGCACTTATGCCCTAGACCCGTACGGGTTAGTCAGAAAAGGATAAGGGGGGGTACCCTGGTATATCACAAATTCGAAAATGAACTATTGCCGGCTGGCCAAACGAAGAGATTCTCCACGTGGGCAATGATACCAGAGGAAGAGATACTTATTGCCTTTAAAATGGCCCATAGCACTTATACCCTAGACCCGTACGAGTTTGTCAGTAGAGGGTTCAAAGGGGGGATATGGTATCCCGGATACAACGAATTCGAACTGAACTATCGCCGGCTGGCCAAACTAAGAGAATCTCCACATCGACCATTATACCAGAGGTAGAGGTTGGTATTGCCTCTAAAATGGCCCATAGCACTTATGCCCTAGACCCGTACGGGTTAGTCAGAAAAGGATAAGGGGGGGTACCCTGGTATATCACAAATTCGAAAATGAACTATTGCCGGCTGGCCAAACGAAGAGATTCTCCACGTGGGCAATGATACCAGAGGAAGAGATACTTATTGCCTTTAAAATGGCCCATAGCACTTATACCCTAGACCCGTACGAGTTTGTCAGTAGAGGGTTCAAAGGGGGGATATGGTATCCCGGATACAACGAATTCGAACTGAACTATCGCCGGCTGGCCAAACTAAGAGAATCTCCACATCGACCATTATACCAGAGGTAGAGGTTGGTATTGCCTCTAAAATGGCCCATAGCACTTATGCCCTAGACCCGTACGGGTTAGTCAGAAAAGGATAAGGGGGGGTACCCTGGTATATCACAAATTCGAAAATGAACTATTGCCGGCTGGCCAAACGAAGAGATTCTCCACGTGGGCAATGATACCAGAGGAAGAGATACTTATTGCCTTTAAAATGGCCCATAGCACTTATACCCTAGACCCGTACGAGTTTGTCAGTAGAGGGTTCAAAGGGGGGATATGGTATCCCGGATACAACGAATTCGAACTGAACTATCGCCGGCTGGCCAAACTAAGAGAATCTCCACATCGACCATTATACCAGAGGTAGAGGTTGGTATTGCCTCTAAAATGGCCCATAGCACTTATGCCCTAGACCCGTACGGGTTAGTCAGAAAAGGATAAGGGGGGGTACCCTGGTATATCACAAATTCGAAAATGAACTATTGCCGGCTGGCCAAACGAAGAGATTCTCCACGTGGGCAATGATACCAGAGGAAGAGATACTTATTGCCTTTAAAATGGCCCATAGCACTTATACCCTAGACCCGTACGAGTTTGTCAGTAGAGGGTTCAAAGGGGGGATATGGTATCCCGGATACAACGAATTCGAACTGAACTATCGCCGGCTGGCCAAACTAAGAGAATCTCCACATCGACCATTATACCAGAGGTAGAGGTTGGTATTGCCTCTAAAATGGCCCATAGCACTTATGCCCTAGACCCGTACGGGTTAGTCAGAAAAGGATAAGGGGGGGTACCCTGGTATATCACAAATTCGAAAATGAACTATTGCCGGCTGGCCAAACGAAGAGATTCTCCACGTGGGCAATGATACCAGAGGAAGAGATACTTATTGCCTTTAAAATGGCCCATAGCACTTATACCCTAGACCCGTACGAGTTTGTCAGTAGAGGGTTCAAAGGGGGGATATGGTATCCCGGATACAACGAATTCGAACTGAACTATCGCCGGCTGGCCAAACTAAGAGAATCTCCACATCGACCATTATACCAGAGGTAGAGGTTGGTATTGCCTCTAAAATGGCCCATAGCACTTATGCCCTAGACCCGTACGGGTTAGTCAGAAAAGGATAAGGGGGGGTACCCTGGTATATCACAAATTCGAAAATGAACTATTGCCGGCTGGCCAAACGAAGAGATTCTCCACGTGGGCAATGATACCAGAGGAAGAGATACTTATTGCCTTTAAAATGGCCCATAGCACTTATACCCTAGACCCGTACGAGTTTGTCAGTAGAGGGTTCAAAGGGGGGATATGGTATCCCGGATACAACGAATTCGAACTGAACTATCGCCGGCTGGCCAAACTAAGAGAATCTCCACATCGACCATTATACCAGAGGTAGAGGTTGGTATTGCCTCTAAAATGGCCCATAGCACTTATGCCCTAGACCCGTACGGGTTAGTCAGAAAAGGATAAGGGGGGGTACCCTGGTATATCACAAATTCGAAAATGAACTATTGCCGGCTGGCCAAACGAAGAGATTCTCCACGTGGGCAATGATACCAGAGGAAGAGATACTTATTGCCTTTAAAATGGCCCATAGCACTTATACCCTAGACCCGTACGAGTTTGTCAGTAGAGGGTTCAAAGGGGGGATATGGTATCCCGGATACAACGAATTCGAACTGAACTATCGCCGGCTGGCCAAACTAAGAGAATCTCCACATCGACCATTATACCAGAGGTAGAGGTTGGTATTGCCTCTAAAATGGCCCATAGCACTTATGCCCTAGACCCGTACGGGTTAGTCAGAAAAGGATAAGGGGGGGTACCCTGGTATATCACAAATTCGAAAATGAACTATTGCCGGCTGGCCAAACGAAGAGATTCTCCACGTGGGCAATGATACCAGAGGAAGAGATACTTATTGCCTTTAAAATGGCCCATAGCACTTATACCCTAGACCCGTACGAGTTTGTCAGTAGAGGGTTCAAAGGGGGGATATGGTATCCCGGATACAACGAATTCGAACTGAACTATCGCCGGCTGGCCAAACTAAGAGAATCTCCACATCGACCATTATACCAGAGGTAGAGGTTGGTATTGCCTCTAAAATGGCCCATAGCACTTATGCCCTAGACCCGTACGGGTTAGTCAGAAAAGGATAAGGGGGGGTACCCTGGTATATCACAAATTCGAAAATGAACTATTGCCGGCTGGCCAAACGAAGAGATTCTCCACGTGGGCAATGATACCAGAGGAAGAGATACTTATTGCCTTTAAAATGGCCCATAGCACTTATACCCTAGACCCGTACGAGTTTGTCAGTAGAGGGTTCAAAGGGGGGATATGGTATCCCGGATACAACGAATTCGAACTGAACTATCGCCGGCTGGCCAAACTAAGAGAATCTCCACATCGACCATTATACCAGAGGTAGAGGTTGGTATTGCCTCTAAAATGGCCCATAGCACTTATGCCCTAGACCCGTACGGGTTAGTCAGAAAAGGATAAGGGGGGGTACCCTGGTATATCACAAATTCGAAAATGAACTATTGCCGGCTGGCCAAACGAAGAGATTCTCCACGTGGGCAATGATACCAGAGGAAGAGATACTTATTGCCTTTAAAATGGCCCATAGCACTTATACCCTAGACCCGTACGAGTTTGTCAGTAGAGGGTTCAAAGGGGGGATATGGTATCCCGGATACAACGAATTCGAACTGAACTATCGCCGGCTGGCCAAACTAAGAGAATCTCCACATCGACCATTATACCAGAGGTAGAGGTTGGTATTGCCTCTAAAATGGCCCATAGCACTTATGCCCTAGACCCGTACGGGTTAGTCAGAAAAGGATAAGGGGGGGTACCCTGGTATATCACAAATTCGAAAATGAACTATTGCCGGCTGGCCAAACGAAGAGATTCTCCACGTGGGCAATGATACCAGAGGAAGAGATACTTATTGCCTTTAAAATGGCCCATAGCACTTATACCCTAGACCCGTACGAGTTTGTCAGTAGAGGGTTCAAAGGGGGGATATGGTATCCCGGATACAACGAATTCGAACTGAACTATCGCCGGCTGGCCAAACTAAGAGAATCTCCACATCGACCATTATACCAGAGGTAGAGGTTGGTATTGCCTCTAAAATGGCCCATAGCACTTATGCCCTAGACCCGTACGGGTTAGTCAGAAAAGGATAAGGGGGGGTACCCTGGTATATCACAAATTCGAAAATGAACTATTGCCGGCTGGCCAAACGAAGAGATTCTCCACGTGGGCAATGATACCAGAGGAAGAGATACTTATTGCCTTTAAAATGGCCCATAGCACTTATACCCTAGACCCGTACGAGTTTGTCAGTAGAGGGTTCAAAGGGGGGATATGGTATCCCGGATACAACGAATTCGAACTGAACTATCGCCGGCTGGCCAAACTAAGAGAATCTCCACATCGACCATTATACCAGAGGTAGAGGTTGGTATTGCCTCTAAAATGGCCCATAGCACTTATGCCCTAGACCCGTACGGGTTAGTCAGAAAAGGATAAGGGGGGGTACCCTGGTATATCACAAATTCGAAAATGAACTATTGCCGGCTGGCCAAACGAAGAGATTCTCCACGTGGGCAATGATACCAGAGGAAGAGATACTTATTGCCTTTAAAATGGCCCATAGCACTTATACCCTAGACCCGTACGAGTTTGTCAGTAGAGGGTTCAAAGGGGGGATATGGTATCCCGGATACAACGAATTCGAACTGAACTATCGCCGGCTGGCCAAACTAAGAGAATCTCCACATCGACCATTATACCAGAGGTAGAGGTTGGTATTGCCTCTAAAATGGCCCATAGCACTTATGCCCTAGACCCGTACGGGTTAGTCAGAAAAGGATAAGGGGGGGTACCCTGGTATATCACAAATTCGAAAATGAACTATTGCCGGCTGGCCAAACGAAGAGATTCTCCACGTGGGCAATGATACCAGAGGAAGAGATACTTATTGCCTTTAAAATGGCCCATAGCACTTATACCCTAGACCCGTACGAGTTTGTCAGTAGAGGGTTCAAAGGGGGGATATGGTATCCCGGATACAACGAATTCGAACTGAACTATCGCCGGCTGGCCAAACTAAGAGAATCTCCACATCGACCATTATACCAGAGGTAGAGGTTGGTATTGCCTCTAAAATGGCCCATAGCACTTATGCCCTAGACCCGTACGGGTTAGTCAGAAAAGGATAAGGGGGGGTACCCTGGTATATCACAAATTCGAAAATGAACTATTGCCGGCTGGCCAAACGAAGAGATTCTCCACGTGGGCAATGATACCAGAGGAAGAGATACTTATTGCCTTTAAAATGGCCCATAGCACTTATACCCTAGACCCGTACGAGTTTGTCAGTAGAGGGTTCAAAGGGGGGATATGGTATCCCGGATACAACGAATTCGAACTGAACTATCGCCGGCTGGCCAAACTAAGAGAATCTCCACATCGACCATTATACCAGAGGTAGAGGTTGGTATTGCCTCTAAAATGGCCCATAGCACTTATGCCCTAGACCCGTACGGGTTAGTCAGAAAAGGATAAGGGGGGGTACCCTGGTATATCACAAATTCGAAAATGAACTATTGCCGGCTGGCCAAACGAAGAGATTCTCCACGTGGGCAATGATACCAGAGGAAGAGATACTTATTGCCTTTAAAATGGCCCATAGCACTTATACCCTAGACCCGTACGAGTTTGTCAGTAGAGGGTTCAAAGGGGGGATATGGTATCCCGGATACAACGAATTCGAACTGAACTATCGCCGGCTGGCCAAACTAAGAGAATCTCCACATCGACCATTATACCAGAGGTAGAGGTTGGTATTGCCTCTAAAATGGCCCATAGCACTTATGCCCTAGACCCGTACGGGTTAGTCAGAAAAGGATAAGGGGGGGTACCCTGGTATATCACAAATTCGAAAATGAACTATTGCCGGCTGGCCAAACGAAGAGATTCTCCACGTGGGCAATGATACCAGAGGAAGAGATACTTATTGCCTTTAAAATGGCCCATAGCACTTATACCCTAGACCCGTACGAGTTTGTCAGTAGAGGGTTCAAAGGGGGGATATGGTATCCCGGATACAACGAATTCGAACTGAACTATCGCCGGCTGGCCAAACTAAGAGAATCTCCACATCGACCATTATACCAGAGGTAGAGGTTGGTATTGCCTCTAAAATGGCCCATAGCACTTATGCCCTAGACCCGTACGGGTTAGTCAGAAAAGGATAAGGGGGGGTACCCTGGTATATCACAAATTCGAAAATGAACTATTGCCGGCTGGCCAAACGAAGAGATTCTCCACGTGGGCAATGATACCAGAGGAAGAGATACTTATTGCCTTTAAAATGGCCCATAGCACTTATACCCTAGACCCGTACGAGTTTGTCAGTAGAGGGTTCAAAGGGGGGATATGGTATCCCGGATACAACGAATTCGAACTGAACTATCGCCGGCTGGCCAAACTAAGAGAATCTCCACATCGACCATTATACCAGAGGTAGAGGTTGGTATTGCCTCTAAAATGGCCCATAGCACTTATGCCCTAGACCCGTACGGGTTAGTCAGAAAAGGATAAGGGGGGGTACCCTGGTATATCACAAATTCGAAAATGAACTATTGCCGGCTGGCCAAACGAAGAGATTCTCCACGTGGGCAATGATACCAGAGGAAGAGATACTTATTGCCTTTAAAATGGCCCATAGCACTTATACCCTAGACCCGTACGAGTTTGTCAGTAGAGGGTTCAAAGGGGGGATATGGTATCCCGGATACAACGAATTCGAACTGAACTATCGCCGGCTGGCCAAACTAAGAGAATCTCCACATCGACCATTATACCAGAGGTAGAGGTTGGTATTGCCTCTAAAATGGCCCATAGCACTTATGCCCTAGACCCGTACGGGTTAGTCAGAAAAGGATAAGGGGGGGTACCCTGGTATATCACAAATTCGAAAATGAACTATTGCCGGCTGGCCAAACGAAGAGATTCTCCACGTGGGCAATGATACCAGAGGAAGAGATACTTATTGCCTTTAAAATGGCCCATAGCACTTATACCCTAGACCCGTACGAGTTTGTCAGTAGAGGGTTCAAAGGGGGGATATGGTATCCCGGATACAACGAATTCGAACTGAACTATCGCCGGCTGGCCAAACTAAGAGAATCTCCACATCGACCATTATACCAGAGGTAGAGGTTGGTATTGCCTCTAAAATGGCCCATAGCACTTATGCCCTAGACCCGTACGGGTTAGTCAGAAAAGGATAAGGGGGGGTACCCTGGTATATCACAAATTCGAAAATGAACTATTGCCGGCTGGCCAAACGAAGAGATTCTCCACGTGGGCAATGATACCAGAGGAAGAGATACTTATTGCCTTTAAAATGGCCCATAGCACTTATACCCTAGACCCGTACGAGTTTGTCAGTAGAGGGTTCAAAGGGGGGATATGGTATCCCGGATACAACGAATTCGAACTGAACTATCGCCGGCTGGCCAAACTAAGAGAATCTCCACATCGACCATTATACCAGAGGTAGAGGTTGGTATTGCCTCTAAAATGGCCCATAGCACTTATGCCCTAGACCCGTACGGGTTAGTCAGAAAAGGATAAGGGGGGGTACCCTGGTATATCACAAATTCGAAAATGAACTATTGCCGGCTGGCCAAACGAAGAGATTCTCCACGTGGGCAATGATACCAGAGGAAGAGATACTTATTGCCTTTAAAATGGCCCATAGCACTTATACCCTAGACCCGTACGAGTTTGTCAGTAGAGGGTTCAAAGGGGGGATATGGTATCCCGGATACAACGAATTCGAACTGAACTATCGCCGGCTGGCCAAACTAAGAGAATCTCCACATCGACCATTATACCAGAGGTAGAGGTTGGTATTGCCTCTAAAATGGCCCATAGCACTTATGCCCTAGACCCGTACGGGTTAGTCAGAAAAGGATAAGGGGGGGTACCCTGGTATATCACAAATTCGAAAATGAACTATTGCCGGCTGGCCAAACGAAGAGATTCTCCACGTGGGCAATGATACCAGAGGAAGAGATACTTATTGCCTTTAAAATGGCCCATAGCACTTATACCCTAGACCCGTACGAGTTTGTCAGTAGAGGGTTCAAAGGGGGGATATGGTATCCCGGATACAACGAATTCGAACTGAACTATCGCCGGCTGGCCAAACTAAGAGAATCTCCACATCGACCATTATACCAGAGGTAGAGGTTGGTATTGCCTCTAAAATGGCCCATAGCACTTATGCCCTAGACCCGTACGGGTTAGTCAGAAAAGGATAAGGGGGGGTACCCTGGTATATCACAAATTCGAAAATGAACTATTGCCGGCTGGCCAAACGAAGAGATTCTCCACGTGGGCAATGATACCAGAGGAAGAGATACTTATTGCCTTTAAAATGGCCCATAGCACTTATACCCTAGACCCGTACGATTTTGTCAGTAAAGGGTTAATAGGGGGATATGGTGTCACGGTATACAACGAATTCGATCTGAATTATTGCCGGCTGGCCAAACTATGAGATTCTCCACGTGGGCCATTATACCAGTGGTAGAGGTAGGCATTTCCTCTAAAATGGCCCATAACAATCATGCCCTAGACCTGTGCAAATTTGTCAGCAGACGGTTTAAAGGGGGATATAGTATCCCGGTGTACAACGAAGTCAAAATGAAATATTGCCAGCTGACCGACTAAGATAATCTAAACGTGGACCATATTAGCAGAGGTAGAGGTAGCCATTGCCTTTAAGATGGGCCATATCACTAACCCTGATTGCGTTGTCAAACATATCAGATGTATGGAATAATGTTGCCTCGAAAATTACCCATGGTTCTTATGTCCTAGACCCGTACCTGTTGAACAGCAAAGGGAAGTACTCTTGTATATCTCAAAGACCAAACTACGAGTTTCTCCTTGTGGGCTAACAAAAAGATTAGCGTAGGTGTTTTCTCTAAAAAGGCCCATGTATCGTATATCATAGATGCGTACGTATTGGTAGGAAAAGGGTAAGGGAAGTACTCTTGTATATCAAAATACTCAAACATACTTTTACTTGCTGGTCATTTTAAAGGTAATTAGTACCTTAACCTCTGTATCATGGTCCACGAGGAGAATCTTTTAGTTTGACAAGTCGTCAATAGTTCAATTCGACTTTGAGATATATAAAGGTGCCCATCTTTCTCTTTGCTGACTAGGTCGTACGGTCTAGGGTATAGTAGTATGGGTCATTTTAGAGGCAATTCCTATTTCTTCCTCTGATATAATGACCCACGTGGAGAATTTCTTAATTTGGCCATCCGGCAATAGTTTTTTTCTACTTCGTGATGAATCGGAGTACCACAACCCTTGTTATCCCCTCCTGACAAACTCGTACGGGTCTAGGAATACGTACTATGGGCCATTATACAACTACTACATATACCTCTTGTGTCATGACCCATGTGGAAAATGTCTTGGTTTGGCCAGCTGGCAATAGTTCATTTCGACTTTGTGATATATAAAGGTACCAACCTTATCCTTTCCTGGCTAAGTCGTACGAGTCTAGGGCATTAAAAATTTTTGTCATTTTTGAGGTAATGGATACATCTCCCTCTGATATAATGACTCGTGTGAATAATTCTTTCTATTCAAGCTCTAATGTCAACATGTCACACATGTTACAATGAATATGGGCAGCGAGAACGTTGCGTTTGTGATTTTGCTCTTAACATACTTGGGCCGCACATGAATTACTTTAAAATAAATGAAAGTGATCACAACATTAATTATTAAAGTTCTAATAAAATAAATTACTAGTAATATTTTAAAGTTTATATGTAAAATATTTAACAGCCCACGGTTTAAATTCATTTTAATGTCCATATGCTAATCACACGTTATCATTTTACTTTTCACGATTTATATTTAACACATGTTAGTCTTTGTTTTTATTTTCGTCTTTTCCTCACTCTGAGCTGCTATATTTTCAAGTTCCAAAGAATTCAAGTTTGATGATTGGTCTAGATATCAAACCAGTTTTTGTTCGAATTATGGCTGATCGTGTAAGTCCATCTTTGCCGTAAAATAATTTGTCAATGATCGCCAAAGTCCAATTTACTCTAGATACATAGTCCTGAATCTGAACTACATATTTCCGACGTTAATGTTCTATGTGTTTCGATCTGTGTATCGGTAATATTTCCTAAGCGAATTTATGTATTCCTGCTTCCATCTTTTTATGTAGTTTTTAAGAATTAATGAAAGAAACTTTGATTGTCTAGCCAGTTACTGGTTCATGCGTAGTGTCTTTGGTTCCTGGTTGTAAACTACAGTCTTTAAGGCCGTTATACGGTAGCGTCTTGGTCCGTTTTCAATATAATAAATGTGACGGAGTAAGGGGTTCGTCGTCCGCGTTTGATCCGATGAAACGTTTGTTAGTGGGCGATCACTGAGTAAACGTTCTACTTCAGTCATTATCGTGTTGAGTGTTTTATTGTCCATATGTGCTCGTTTAAATGCAGTTTTTCGTTATTCCTCTCAATCTCTCCCACCATCCACCGAACAAAATTGTTCCATAAGGATTAAGCTTCTCGGTTACATGATGATTTTGATAAATGTTCAATTTCTTATGCTCTCGCATCATACAAATCATTTACAAATACTAAACGTGATGCATGGAAGAAGTCTAACAAAGCTCTTTGTTAATTAAAGCTCGATATAATATTGTCAACATAAAAGTATTTCTTTAACATTGCTGTCCAGTCTGTTGAATTGCAGTCAAATGTTTACGTATAACAGCATTTAGGATAAACGGAGAGAAAGTTGCTCCAAATTATACTGACTTGAATCTGTTTGCGGTTAGTTGACTATTTGGGTCATCCGGGTTACTACGCATAAGAGAATCTGGTAACATCACGATCCTCTTCATCCAGCCCATAATAAGTAAGGCTTTTTTCTATACCTGTCGAGACGGCGTATTTGTGCATTCTAAATCGGAGGAAAATTCCGGTTAAATCATTAAAGTTTGGCCAAAGATCCATCAAACAATCATTTAAGCTTAGATTAATAGGTGAAGGTTTGCAGCTACAGTCAAATACAATTCTGATTGGCGTGGTTGACGACTTTTTACGGAAATGATGGCGCGGTATGGAATGAACAATTGTTTTGGCTGATCGTTCATCAACTCTCTCGATAAATCTACGTTTTTCTTGTTCATTAATAATTTTTCCGTTTTTCTGTAAAAGTGTAAGTTCACGATTAAGACGCTTAATGACATTTTCTGTTCTCCGTTATTCAATACTTCTGTTGTCTAGTAAGGTGTGGTGTTCCTCCTTACAAGGTAACTTATCAACATATCTTTATGTTTCCATATGGTAACCTCTACTATTTGATTTATATACATCTTGGAATTGTCTGTTTTCAGATTTGTTGTCACTATTATTTAAACTAGCAGCTTCAACTTCCATAAATTTCTCCATTATAAAAGTTCTACTCTCCAACTTTGTGACCTACTAATATGTTCATCATTGACGTAAGTGTGTGATCTTGATTTGCAGGTATTCAATTGATGGTGCCGGACAGAAGGTTACGGATTTCCTACTTTACGGTAGTAGGTCCTGTTCCTCATACTATTCTATTTAAAAGTATCCAAGTGAACTTGAAATTAAGGATACCACTGATACTAGAAGGACTGCTTCATACCTTGATCTTTTCCTCAATATTGACGTAGATGGACGACTTCACACGAAAATCTATGATAAACGGGACGATTTCAACTTCCCAATTATCAATTTCCCATTTCTCAGCAGTAACATACCCTCTGCCCCTTCGTATGGTGTTTACATATCACAATTGATACGTTATTCACGTGCTTGTTCACACTATACGGACTTCATATACAGGAGTGTGCTCCTTACGCAGAAACTGCTCCAACAAAGTTATGAGGAGGACAGATTAAAATTGACACTCCGTAAATTTTATGGACACCATCACGATTTGGTGGATCCATACGATGTTTCGTTGACCAAACTAGCTAAGGACATTTTTACCACATGGTAGATTGTGTTTTGTCATAATGTCGTCTAATCTTTTAATTACCAAACGTGACTTATTCCCGATTGTGACTGTTTTGCCGAGTGTGAACTCGCATTACTATAAGACGTGGTACGGTACTTATACATCCCAAATTCATGTATTTAGTTTAAATGTTTAATGTTATATTTGTAATTCTCATCGGATTTTGTCAAATGTGTTGACGTCTTTTCTATTATATTTATGTGTTATGGTAAAGAAAATTAATCACCGCCTTCATTTATCAGATTTGATTTCGTTCAAAGTAATCAGTATGATATTTTACGTTTGAAGTTAGATTCATAACAAACCTGACATAGTTTTATAATATAGTTAATTGCTACCTCAGTTTTATATTAATAAGAATTAAAATGTGCTTTGTTATTAAATGCAATATCAGTATTTAGTTCAAATACATAATCTTAAATTAATCCTAATTCTATCTTATTCATTCTTATGTGACGTCATTTTTCATTTTTTGATGCTCTGTTTTACTAATTCAAATGACGTCATTTTTTCGTCATTTTTCAGTTTCAAATAGGACGTCACTTGGCGTAGAGGTTTAAACGTATTCGGATGTGTCTACTTTTGTGTTTCAAATGTCTGGTTATGTAAATGTATTTCAGTTGTTTCCTGTAATTAGTTAATACTTCAGCTTTATCATGTACATCTTTTGAATATTCATTTTATTAAATTTACTGTTTGCAAAAGTATAAATTACTCTAAATTATAGGGATTTTCTGGTAACTTAACAGAAAACCCTTGCCGTTTTTGGCACAACCTTTTTGATCTTTTGGTCCTCGATGCTGTTCAACTTTGTACTCGTTTCGGCTTTCAAACTTTTGTATCTGTGCGTCACACATAGGTCTTGTGTGGACAAAATACACTTCTGGCGTATTAAAATTTTGAACTTGTTGCCTTTTGTTGGCTGTTGTTCGTGTGATTCTTTGTCAATTGTGTTCTCCAATTTATTTATATTGTAGTCCTGTGTTGTCATTTTGATGTTATATTTCACATGGCCATAAAAGTGCGAGGTTTGGCATGCCACAAAACCAGGTTCAACCCACCATTTTTTCCTTTAAAAATGCCCTGTACCAAGTCAGGAATATGGTCATTGTTATATTATAGTTCGTTTCTGTGTGTATTACATTATAACGTTGTGTCGTTTGTTTTCTCTTATTTTTGAGTGTAAATTCACATTGCGATAAGACGTGTCACGGTACTTGTCTATCCCAAATTCATGTATTTGGTTTTGATGTTATATATATATGTTATATTTGTTATTCTCGTGGGATTTTGTCTATATGTGTTACATTTTAGTGTTATGTCGTTGTTCTCCTCTTATATTTAATGCGTTTCCCTCGGTTTTAGTTTGTTATCCCGATTTTGTTTTTTGTCCATGGATTTATGAGTTATGAACAGCGGTATACTACTGTTGCCTTTATTTATCTATCATCGACAATTGACCAGTAATAATCGAATTAGATATAATTCAATAGAGAATCTTCAACCATTGGGTCATGTGAGACCGGATGGTCTAATTTCAAGCCAAACAAATACTTTAAATTTGTTATATTACGTACATAAGTCTTCATTGGTACAGCTATTTCTGGTACAATCAAAACGTTGATAGGTAATTTGCCGTTGTCTGTGCCATCACTTGTGTCACAAAATCCTGACAAGTTTATGGTCTTCTGTCTGGTAATTGTCAAATCAAGCTCTGTAGCTTATTTTTCTGTGATGAGGGCATCTGTGCGCCCTTGTCAAATAATGTGTTTGTGTAAGTACATTGAATGCCCGAACTTACTTGCGCTACGACAGTTTTTAGTCTGTGTCTGTGAGTGAAGAACTGTACCCGTTTTCTTCGCGTTGTGTTGTGTTTACTGAATTGTGTTACTAGTAATATATTCATTAGTGTTACTCTGTTTTTCATCTTTTTAACCTCGTCTTTGCATAAACTAGTATGCTGCTTTATTTTACATTTCCTGCAACTTTTGTGTGATTTGCAATCAGCTATATTGGGGGTCAAAGACAGTTAAAACATAAACGATGCTGTTTAACAACAGAAATATTTGCTGTTTGATCAATTATCTTAGTGCAATTAACGGGAACATGTGATTCGTTACAAAAGTACACATGATTTTACGTTTATTTGTGTTTATTTATTTTGTACGTACCTTTGCATTGGTGTGAAATGCTGCTGTAGTGGTTTAAGTTTCCGTATGATCAGAGGAATTGCCTCTCTCCATAATGTTGAGTTCTTGAGATAGTATATGTAGTAGTTCATTTAATTGCCAACTATTTGATTCATGGTGTCTTGTAAGATTTATGCGTACGTCCCCGGTAACTTTTTCAATATGATAGGGACCAATAATGGGTCATATGTATTCTCTGTCTGACCAAGGGATTCTAAACCACGTACATATGTTTCAATTTTGTCGTAAAAAATAACGTAAGCTCTTGTATGAAGGTATGTAAAATTATGCATTCATGTACGTTTGCGTGATGTTGCGAACTTGTGGCATTTGTGTTTAGCGTTGATGTTTGTACTTAGATAAATGTTGCTATTGGCTGTATTTTTTTTCTAAATTAAATAAATAATCATCAGAGTTAACGATTTCTGTTTCGAAGGTTATTGGAATCAACAAGTTTTGTGCCGCTCTCCCCATTTTTCGTCGAATTTCGGGAATATTCCGGAGACGGCACTACTATGTCCTGCTAGTATCGATTTCAGCTGTAAATTCATCCTGGTCACTTGACACCAATATCGTTAAGAGGTTCACTTGACACCAATATCGTTAAGAGGTTACATCGGACATCTATATAGCTAACAATAACAAAAGCGAATAGAATGTATGTACAGCCCGTAACAGAGAAGTGATCGAATTGATGTTTCTTTACCGTCAAAATTAGCTACGTTATCGACAAACTTAATTGAGGAGTGACCGAACTATTGGTACTTTAACGTTAAAAAGATTGACAATGCTGACAAACTTTCATGTGTCGATAATCAAGTTTAATACCGATAATATTGAAAATAATTCTAATTAATATGAATAAAAAATATGTCCATGCACCATTTCGATTGGGCGCAAAGTAGTCATTTCTTCAAAGTCAGAACAGAAAAAAAAAGATTTATGGAAGGACGTCTTGATAGTATTATTTCCTTTACAATTTTACCCAAAACTAAAAGAAATATACTCAGTCTGGTAAACAATTAAAAAGGTGTTTCATAGGAATGGAGTCCTTTATTTTTTTCTGACTACAATGTGTATCGTATGTGTGATGGATCTGAATTCAATCAATAACTTTGAAATGTTTTCTCATATGTATACACAAAAGGGAGGACTGGTATTTGTACTTCTGTTAAAATATGTCTTCGTCCGTTTCACATGCCAAACTTTTTTCTAGTACAGTTTAAACGGGAAAATTTTGTTGAGAATTTTTTTTAATATGACAAAATAACGAGCAAAACTATTTCTTGCAATGAAAATGCCTGTTTTGTACATTTAGTTTCACAGATATGATCCAATGAAAATGTTCACATGGAACCTTCGGTAAATAGGAAAATGAAAAGATACGGGGTAATTTACAGAGAGACCACACTCCATCCATGAGAAAAACGGAGGGAATTTAAAAATATAGAGGTCACAAGGCTTTCAACAAGGGTGGAATCTCACTTCTTCTGAAAAGCTCTAAATCGCCCCAACGTGTACATACGTTTGGTTATCAAGAGATTCTGTTTCTCTTTTTGTGTGTCATAAACATTCAATTCGGATTTGAATTTAATTTACCGAAACATTTCCGTACATTAAATCTTAGGACGGTCAGAACATTTTAAGGACGCAACAGATCGAAGTACAATTTTAAGTAGTACATAGATGTGCAATAATTCAGCTTCCTGTACATGTTCATGAAGTTCTAAATTTGGAATGTTGATTTCTTTAAAAAACACCATTTTTTTACAATAAAAAATCTCAAAATGTCCGTTAACAATGAAAAAGTTTGACCATGAAAAATCACATATCTAAGAAAAGCAGTCGTTTAATTGATTATAAGAAAGTTTCAGTATATCATGTCAAATTTCTTTAATTTGAGAGTTTTCCTTTAGTTACAAATGTAGCTCCATGTCGGATGGTGAAATAAAAATGAATGTCTCAGAAAGTGGTGAATAAGTTTCCATAAATGACAGATGAATCGGGCCAAGCTTAGTAACTTACAGTAAACAGACTACTGTAACATTGACGCACTCGTCGAACTGTTTAAAAGATTTGTGTTTATGACCAAAAATGTATACACAACTTCATTTATAAATTAATCTGAATTTCATAACACGTCGTCACAATAATGAAAGTTATAAAAAAAAATCTATAACCAGCAGATCTATACTTCTATAAAGAAAGTATTCTTGTACAAAAGGGTATTTATTATAAAATGGTCCTAACTATAGAATAAATAGTTTACCACAGAAATCTTAAACGGAAGTTTCCGACAATTTTAAACAGAAGAGATTTGAAAATAAATTTAACTTTAAATAAACACTGAAATAATTTTAATACCTCGAAGGTGTAAAGAATAAACCAACAATCTCAATCTTTAAAAGTGTCTTTATTGCACTAACCGACGAGTTTATGTTTACAGTAGAAACAGTGGATGTGACTCCAATAAATTCATTATTATCGGCTCCTATTATTATCGGCTCCTTATCGGCTCCTAGGAGTCGATATTAAGAATTCAGTGAACGATGGACAGTCAGTGCGTGAATTTTTCTTGCTACCTGATTGGAACTTGAGATATTACGAGACGTGAATAATCAAAGTTTATTGATTGGTTAGGAAAATCCAAACCTAGTAAATGTCCTTCAATCCCGTAGAGTATCGGGTTTGTCCTCTCTATTTTAGCAATTAGATTTTGCCTGGTCATTAATCATGCATTTTTATGATATTGGTACACAGGTAACTTTTATCTATAAATAGTCGAATCTTCTGGAGTTTCGTAAACAACAACGTTAAACGATATATATACTACTTCATAACGTGTGACCTCACGTGTGTGGTAAAATTTGTTGATTGATGCACATGGCTATTCTAGTAAATGAATTAATCTACAAAGCGAAAGCACTTTCCATTTTCATCAGCTAAGAGTCGACTAGCCCTTTTTGAAAGGCTAATGCTTGTCATTGTAGTCATGAATATTGTTATCGCTTATATTAAATTGATAAAGATTTTATCCAAGTCGCTCCAACTGTTTCTACAGCTAAGATCAGTTACATGTAACATGATCTCGTCGATTCTGTATTTTTGTTTCCGTCAGTTCGAAAGTTTTTGATCATTTCAACTCCTTTGTATTTCATAATATGTGTCATGAACAAAGACATATGTTCGATTGAATAATGATTTCCTCGTAACAAATGATAGAAATTTCGGAGATCCCGTATTTGATCCTTTACCGTTAAAATGAAAATGCCAATGACAGAGGTTGATTATAAAAAAATGTTTTACTATGTTAAAAAAACTTCGACTTAAACAATGAAATTTTACACGTTGGACATGAAATATTTTGTCGATGAAGAAAATTGAATTATGTCATTTCTGAAATAAGTTTGTCGATAACGTAACATATTCTGACGGTAAAGAAACGCGAATTCGATCACTACTCTGTTACGGGCTGTATATCTATTTTGACTCTAATGTCAACACGTGACACTTACGTAACATTACAATGATTAACAACAGCGAAAACTTGATCAATTACTCCTTAACATATTGTCTAAGTATCGGTACCCAATACGATTGTAATACGTAAGTAAGCGTAGCATTGAGTCCGAATTAAGTGAACGCTCGTGTGCGTCTGTCACTATCAGTTTGGTAAGTAAATGATTCGCAGGTAATAAATACGGAAATTTGGTATTCTCTAAAATGATTCCGCTGTGAATCCTTCCATTGCATCTCAAAAAGCTACCGACGTCTATGAAGAGTCACAATTGTCTAGTGCTAGGATATTGCCTTGTGTTTTTATCTCAGATGTTTGGTATATCGGTATATTGGTAGTTAAATATGAACCGCTGAACGTAAGCAGTTACTCAAATCACTTTCCTGAAAATTTCAATATTTCCAATTGTCTATAACGTTACTGATATCATAGTGATCAGTATGAACTTCATTGTTTAGAAATTCCTCGTCTTCGTTTTTTTCTGTAATTGTCATTGCCGTTAACTAATTCTGTCTTTTTTTAAAGGACACTATCGATGTATTGATCGACGTCAATTCCTCGTGTTGAGAGATTGGTTGGGTTGCATTCTTTTGGGCAATATCTCCATTAATGTTGATTTTGTAGATTTTGTTATTCCTCGCGCTCGATTCACAATAAATCGTTTAAACAGTTTCGAGGATTTAACCAGTGCAATACTATACAGCTATCCGACCAGAAAGCCACGTTTTTACATTAGAAGGTCGATTTTACATGAAAAGCTAGTCTAGTTCCAATAACTGCAGCCATAAGTTCTAGTTGCAGTTACGTAAGGGTTTTCACTTGCGTTAATCTGCTTTTCGCAATCACTAACGTAATTTCGGTTCCGTTGTTCAGATAGTCAGTCGCAAAATACGTGTAGTTCAAGGTATACCGAAGATTAGATGAAACAAAGGAGAATACAAAATTCGATCAAGTAGAAGTCATTACAACACTAGGAAAACTTGTGCAAACACAAACATTGTCTTAGGACTTGAATGAACAAATTCTAAAGTTAACGGAACCGGAAGATGTGGTAAATTAGATTATTTCATTCAGATGAATTTTCGGTTAATATGATAACCTTGATTTGACACGTACGTAAGTTCATACAAATGTCCAAAATCCTGCAGTCCCGTCACATTAGATCAAATACTAAAGTACTAGAACGCACACTTTAAATCCAACAACTATACCGTTTGTTTCAACGCAAAACATAGCAAACCTACACAACGCACTGTCGTTTGAAAACCAGTTTGCCCAAGCCATTCTCACAATCAACACGCAATAAAGTACATTTCCTGCAACTTTTAATCAGAGTAACGTACCAAAACTTACGCTTCCAACTTTCGAAGGCACGATTTCAGAATGGCAAACCTTCTGGGATTCATGTGAGTCGTCCGTACATCTTAACTAGTTACTTACAAATATACAAAAGTGTAACTGCTTGAAAGCTCATGAAGTAGAACACGAAGCACTAGATTTAGAAATTCCTTCGCCTATAAATCAGTAAACAAGCTTACGAAGTATTTTACGATCAAATTGGAGGTAGCGTCAAGGTCTAGAAACTTTGGGTAAGACACATGAAACATACGGCACACTACTTCTTCCCATTATTGTCAACAAATTACCCGTTGAAGTCAGAAAATATCTCACGCGAGGACATAGAACAAAAACGTTGGTATAACGGACCTCCCTGAAAGCATATTAGACGATATCGTTATACCGGACACAGGAAAAAAGAGTCGACATCCGAAATTGGTGAAATCTAAATCTTACAAGAATATTGAGACTAGACCTAGCGTTTAATGTCACGAAATACATCCACCAACTCATTGCAGTAAATAGTTATCAAAGGTACCAGGATTATAATTTTGTACGCCAGACGCGCGTTTCTTCTACATAAGACTCATCAGTGACGCTCATATCAAAATATTTATAAAGCTAAACAAGTACAAAGTTGAAGAGCATTGAGGATCCAAAATTCCAAAAAATTGTGCCAAATACGGCTAAGTTAAAAAACAGCCGACACATAATGCCGTATGAACAAATTTGTTATCTTTAACTACCTTGGTATACACAGACTAAACGAATGTAAATCTAAACGCACATTGTAATGAGAAAAACCACACAAACTAATGTAATGCACGTTAAACCCACTATCTTCGAATTCGCCAAACGTTCAACTCGTGAATGACATTGATGATACGGAACATAATACTACTATTTTGTATTCTCAACGGACAGAATTGCAATCGAATGTACTTTTGAAAACTGCCGTGGCACAAGTAGGCTCAAATCAGTTCTTTATCGATACGGATATTCTTTTTGACGAAGGAGGGCAAACATCTTTTGAAACGCAAAACTTAACTAAATTTACAGATAGCGGGAACATAAATAATATATTAATCGGCATTTGGAGGTGCAGAGAAAAACGTGAGACACATAGAAAAGTCAACAATCTATCTGAAAACCGATGTAGGACACGTATTGTCAATCAAAGTACTGATAGTACAGATGATCGGCATGCCTATACAGAATCACATACGTAATATTGATACACAGAACGGTTATTTGCGTGGTTTAAAGATAGCGCACACGGTGACAAAGCACGATTCATTCGAGATATCGTTGCTGGTAGGCGCATATCACTACGGGGACGTTGTTAAAGATTATATAGTCCGTGTAAACAATCCGACCGCCGTGAAATCCAATATCGGATAAATGCTTTCGGTACTTACATACGTTAAGAAAACAAACACGTCGAAGACTAGTATGTGTAATGTTCTAGTATCACACAAAGTTACAGAATTCAATCTGGAGAGATTTTGGAATTTAGATTCAATAGGAATAAATAGTAGGGAGGTAGACGAAGACGACAATGCATATATTTAAGTCTATCAGGACAGATCAATTGAGTTCTGAGAAAACAAATATTCCGCTATGTTACCTTGAAAACGTGATGAATTGCCTATAAATTAAGCAGTCACGAACAGAAGGACAGAAAACGTCCTTCAAAGACTTACTCAAAACTCAGATATGTTAAAGAAGTACGGGAACATTATACAAGAACAGGAACGAAGAGGATTCATAGAGAAGGTAGATGAAACAGATGAACTTAAGAAAAGTATCACTACATTCCTTATCATCCTGTACAGAAGGAATCAAGCACTATGCCTATCAAAATTGTTTACGACTGCATTTGTCGACATCGCATAATTCGCAAAGTTTGAATGACTGATTTGTATGTGGACAACATTCTGTTAAGTTTACAGAACGAGGGTGGGCTGACTATAAGGAAGGGAGATCAATGATGGAGGAAACTGGATTCTATCTACGATCCTGGACGTCAAACCGTGTGGATATACGTAAGCTAGCTAAAACGGAAAAAGTACTACTATATGCGGACAAAACACAAAAGTACTTGGTATGTTATGGAATAGCTGATTCGATGATCTGATGTACCAGAAATTAATACGGCCGCTTTGTGAAAAATTATGCAAATCATGCTACAGGAATAAAATTTGGAATAGACTCAGCTCAGCTGTTACTCTTTTATTCAAGATAAGGAGGCATTTGAAAAAATGTCTCACATCCGGTAAAAATCTTAAATGGCCGACATCATACTTAAATCATCCAAATATCAGAGGCTAGTGTAAGTGTGTGAAAAGCGGTTTTTATCATGCTGATATAATAATATTTGGAACAAACCTTTGTTATGTACTACTTTTGGATATTTTATATAGATTAGATGTCTTTTAAAACCCTACTTTCGGTAAAATCCGACATGGCGGACATTGTACTAAAATAAGATTATTTTTAAAGGAGGGTATTGCTACTATCATTAAATTGTTCAGGAACCTTTCTTTGATGCTGCTAATGGATACAATACATAAGACATATGTCTTTAAAAGCATTACTTCCGGTTATAGTCAAACTGGCGGACATGAAACATTATTATTTTACTTTAATATTCAACTTTATTTCAAAATGTAAAGAAACTGTTTTTTTTTGTGCTGGTCAGTTACCATTTGGTTTTGGCTTTAAGTTATCTTCTAAACCACCTATTGTATTCTATAGATAATGATTAAATACAAAGCTAACACTTCCGGTATATAAAACCAATTTGGAGAAAATTTCAAAGATGAGTCCTCAGTCCATATCTTCGAAATAGAGGTTTTATTTGGATAGATTGATGAAAATAAGATAAAATCACTGTAGTACTAAAACATCTTTAAAAGTACAGATCATTTATGGCTGCAAATATTCACAATGGGAAAGCTGATTTTCCTCATTTACTAAGACAGCGGCGGTATTGGTTTTTTTATATCAATAATGTACAAGCTCCTGATAAGGTGAAGAGGCCTCATAAAGAGTTGTCCAAAGGGGTTCCAATGTTTCATATTTTCCCCGCCATTATAAGCGTCTGGAATAGTAAGCATAGAAACCAAATCTCAAGCTTGTTACTCATCCACACCCGCCATGGTATATTGCACGTTTTACATGATGAAAAACATTAGACCGAGTCGTTCAAATATCATCAATAAGTCTTTCCACTTTCAAAAACATGTTTTCTTGCTTCGTAAACCCCATCTGATAAGTTTGTTCGATCTTACTACAAAACCACGTATCGTTTTATCAATGGCATTATCAAACCCATATCTGGTGATGTTGGCTGATCAATCATCATTCTAAATCATTAAGTCACATCTTCAAACGCCTTCCATGTCGACAACGAAGTTCCCTTTCAAGTAAACGTGCACTTGAAAGGTCACGGATAGATTATATCTAAGGATTTTTCCACTTCCAAATACAAGCCAAAGTTTATCTGCCCCCATGTCACATAATAATGACACAGCAATGACAGCAGCATCAGTATCGACTGTTCAAGTCATGAGTCAGTTAAGTCTGTGAATCACTGCATCAGACACATGTTTTTTTGTATATTGATTCTATAGTATAAGCCTATTCATTTTAACATGGGGCTAAACTTGAAACACCATCATGTGGTGAATAACACAAAACATCCTGAGCATTTGTTGCTACAACTAACTCTTCCTCAAAATCTATTGATCAAGCGCCTGTGAATAAAAACTAAAAAGTTCTTTCTTAATGTCGTCATCTCTCAGAAAACTTTACCAATTTTGAGATTTGTTTCGACTCTGGATTCGTCTTTGTATTCTCTTACCCCTAAGTGTATTTCTTTTTTCGTGGCAGCATTCAAACTACCGGTATTGTCTATATATGCATTCATCCACTGTTACAGTTTCAAGTTGTTTCATAACGAGTATGCTGATAGGGTATTATGCCTTTATCTTAAAAAGCATGAAACTATTATGATAACGTCTTGGATGCATATGACAGTTGTAGCAACACATGTTCAGGATATTCTATCTTTACCGCCGTGATGCGTTTCAAGTTAAACACCCTATTAATACATATGTATTAAAAGGCTGACACTAGAATCATGATGCATGTGTCTGATGCAGTGAAACACGAAATTAAACAAGTCATTATTCGAACAGTCGTTACTGATGATGCTGTCATTACTGTTTCGCTATTCCGTGACGTGACATAGGGGTAGAAAACTATGGATTGTGTTTAAGAGGAGGAAAAGCTTTGGATAAATATATATAAATGACCGTCCAAATGCACTCGCGATTAGGGATCACACACAAATATTGTGATCCATTTTCCGGTTGTGATACGGTTCTCTGTTTTCTTGAAAAGGGGGAAAAAGACTGTTTGGGAGACATTGATAGCATTTGAAGATGTGACTTTAACTTAAAGAATGATAATTGATCCGCCTAAATCACCGGTGTTTACTGTAAGATAGCAAAAAATAATCATATGGGGTTAGCATGGTTAACAAAGCAAGAAATATCTATTTACGCAAAAGGGTAGGTTAATTGAGGTTATCAACTTAGTCTAGTCTTTTTCAGCATGCAAAATGTACAATATACTAAGACACGTGTTTAGGGGACGAGCTTGAAATTGGCTCGTATGCTACCAAGTCCAGGCGCTAATGGATGACGACGGGACAAAGAAGATCACTTTTAAAAAACTCTTTCTGAGGGCTCATCATGTTGTCAGAAGCTTGCACATTGTGGATGTAAGAAAGGTTGTCGCGGTTGTTTTTATGAGGAAAATCAAGTCTCCCGTGCCCTGCGTCGTGTGCATGTGGTGGTAACTGGGAATTTACAAGTTCTTTTGCCAAATAGTGGTAATTTTTAAAAGGTTTAGTACTTAAGTGATTTTATTTTGATTAAATCAATCTATCCAAAGCTCTACATCGAACATATGGAGTGAGGACTCATCTTTGACATTTACGCCATATTGGTTTTTTTTTTACCGGAAGTGTTAACTTTGTATTTAAATATTAACTACAGAATATGATAAGTGGTTTAGAGGATAAATTAAAGCCTAAAGTTGATGACCACCACAAAAAAAAAAAACCCACTTTCTTAACATTTTGAAAAAAAAGATAAATATCAAAATAAAAAAATGACATATTTATGTCCTCCATTTTGAATATTACCGGAAGAAAGGATTTTTAAGACATATATCTTATACATTGTATCCCTTGGAAGCATCAAAGAAATGTTCCTGTACAATTTAATGATAGTAACAATACGTTAAAACACATTTCAATCCCCCTCCCTAAAAAATCAGCTTATTTTAGTCAATGTCCGCCATATTGGATTCTACCGAAAGTAGGGTTTTTAGAGACATTTTATCTATATAATATATCCAAAAGTATTACATAACAAAGGTTTGTACCAAATATTGTTATAGCAGCATGCTGATAGATCCTTTTCACACACTGTGGATTCATTATTATTGTTGGGATACCAATTTTTCGTGGATTTCGTTGGTACAGGCAAACCACGAAATTTGATGTTCAACGAATGACAAATTTTACAAAGGCTTGTACTAGTATGCAGACTTCGGTAAAACCACGAAGTTAAATATCCACGAATATGTAAGTTTCCCTGAATCCACGAAAATTGGTACCCACGAAAATAAATGAATCCACAGTACTAGCCTTCTATATTGGGCCGATTAAAGTATGATGTCCGTTATTTTTTATTTAACCGGCAGTGAGACATTTTTTTCAAATGCCTTCTTATCTGAAATAAAAGAGTAATATTTCAGGAAGGTCTATGCCAATGTTCATGCTTATATCAGGATGTGCACAACTCGTCTGAAGTATACTTGTGGCCGCCGGACTAAATGTGATATTCCAATACTAGACATTGTAACAAAAAGTGAGATTTTGAAAATTCTTCGAAAAAATACGATCCACTTAGAAGACTTAGCCCGGTCACAATACGAACAAAGAAGCTCATACAGGATCTATGGAAAAGTGGATTGAATTGGGATAAACACGTTTCGGAAAACTCTAAGGATTACTGTAGCAAGCGACTTTGAGAAAGCGACACACAACGTATTTCCGAGATGTTATTTCTCCGGTAATTCTATTTCGGAATAGTCTGGTAACAGCGCTTCTGTCTTCTGTTCTACGATCTGACTGATTTCATTTTTTCGAGATCCGGGTCACGGTATCATAAATAAAGATGATAGTTAAGGCAATATGTACTACAACAACTGTTCAGCCAATACATTAAATATACATATTCGTATTCCAAGGCGAAGTCACTGACAGTACGACGTCGACAATGGACAAGTACAATAAATCGGACGTTATGCTCCCGCGATAGGTTAACCAATAATGGCTAACGTGGAGAATCTCTTAGTATGGCCAGTCAACAATAGTTAATTTCCATTTTTAACCCTCTTCTGAAAAATCTTACGGGTCTAAGGCATCAGTGCTTTTATCCATTTTTAAAGGTAATAACTACCTTTGTCCCTGTTATCGTGGCCCTAGTGGAGAATCTTTTAGTTTTGCGAGTCGGCAACAGTTCAATAAACCCCATTCCCTTTGCTGACTGACTCGTACGGGTCTCACAAGTGTTATGGGTCATTTTAGAGTCAATATCAACTTCTACCTCTGGTATAATTGTCGATGTGGAGAATCTCTTAGCTTGGCCAGCCGGCAATAGTTCAGTTCGAATTTGTTGTAAACCGGTATCCCATATCCCCACTTTTAACCCTCTACTTACTTACTCATACGGGTATAGGGTATAAGTGCTAAGGGTCATTTTAAAGTCAATAAGTACCTCTTCCTCTGGTATCATTGCCTACGGGGACAATCTCTTCGTTTGGCCAGCCGGCAATAATTCATTTCGAATTTGTGATATACTTGGGTACCCCCTCCTTATCCTTTCCTGAGTAACTCGTACGGGTCTAGGACATAAGTGCTATCGGCCATTTTAGAGGCAGTACCAACCTCTACCTCTGGTATAATGGTCGATGTGGAGAATCTTTTAGTTTGGCCAGCCGGCAATAGTTAAGTTCGAATTCGTTGTTAACCGGAATACCATATCCCCCCTTTTAACCTTCTACTAAAAAACTCGTACGGGTCTAAGGTACAAGTGCTATGGGCCATTTTAAAAGCAATAAGTACCTCTTTCTCTGGTATCATTGCCCACGTGGAGAATCTCTTCGTTTGGCCAGCCGGCAATAGTTCATTTTAGAATTTGTGATATACCAGGGTACCCCCCTTATCCTTTCCTGACTAACTCATACGGGTCTAGGGCATAAGTGCTCTAAGCCAGTTTATAGGCAATACCAACCTCTACCTCTGGTATGATGGTTGATGTGGAGAATCTCTTAGTTTGGCCAGTCGGCAATAGTTCAGTTCGAATTCGTTGTAAACCGGAATACCATATCCCCCTTTTAACCCTCTACTGACAAACTCGTACGGGTCTAGGGTACAAGTGCTATGGGCCATTTTAAAGGCAATAAGTACCTTTTCCTCTGGTATAATTGCCCACGTGGAGAATCTCTTCGTTTAACCAGCCGGCAATAGTTCATTTTAGAATTTGTGATATACCAGGGTACCCCCCTTATCCTTTCCTGACTAACTCGTACGGGTCTAGGGCATAAGTGCTATGGGCCATTTTATAGGCAATACCAACCTCTACCTCTGGTATAATGGTTGATGTGGAGAATCTCTTAGCTTGGCCAGCCGGCAATAGTTCAGTACGAATTCGTTGTAAACCGGAATACCATATCCCCCCTTTTAACCCTCTACTGACAAACTCGTACGGGTCTAGGGTACAAGTGCTATGGGCCATTTTAAAGGCAATAAGTACCTCTTCCTCTGGTATCATTGCCCACGCGGAGAATCTCTTCGTTTGGCCAGCCGGCAATAGTTCATTTTAGAATTTGTGATATACAACGGTACCCCCCTTATCCTTTCCAGACTAGTTCGTACGGGTCTAGGGCATAAGTGCTCTGGGCCATTTTATAGGCAATACCAATCTCTACCTCTGGTATGATGGTCGATGTGGAGAATCTCTTAGTTTGGCCAGCCGGCAATAGTTCAGTTCGAATTCGTTGTAAACCAGAATACCATATCCCCACTTTTAACCTTATACTGACAAACTCGTACGGGTCTAGGGTACAAGTGCTATGAGCCATTTTAAAGGCAATAAGTACCTCTTCCTCTGGTATCATTGCCCACGTGCAGAATCTCTTCGTTTGGCCATCCGGCAATAGTTCATTTTCGAATTTGTGATATACCAGGGTACCCCCTTATCTTTTCCTGACTAACTCATACGGGTCTAGGGCATAAGTGCTCTGAGTCAGTTTATAGGCAATACCAACCTCTACCTCTGGTATGATGGTTGATGTGGAGAATCTCTTAGTTTGGCCAGTCGGCAATAGTTCAGTTCGAATTCGTTGTAAACCGGAATACCCTATCCCCCCTTTTAACCCTCTACTGACAAACTCGTACGGGTCTAGGGTACAAGTGCTCTGGGCCATTTTAAAGGCAATAAGTACCTCTTCCTCTGGTATCATTGCCCACGTGAAGAATCTCTTCGTTTGGCCAGCCGGCAATAGTTCATTTTAGAATTTGTGATATACAAGGGTACCCCCCTTATCCTTTCCACACTAGTTCGTACGGGTCTAGGGCATAAGTGCTCTGAGCCATTTTATAGGCAATACCAACCTCTACCTCTGGTATGATGGTTGATGTGGAGAATCTCTTAGTTTGGCCAGTCGGCAATAGTTCAGTTCGAATTCGTTGTAAACCGGAATACCATATCCCCCCTTTTAACCCTCTACTGACAAACTCGTACGGGTCTAGGGTACAAGTGCTATGGGCCATTTTAAAGGCAATAAGTACCTTTTCCTCTGGTATAATTGCCCACGTGGAGAATCTCTTCGTTTGGCCAGCCGGCAATAGTTCATTTTAGAATTTGTGATATACCAGGGTACCCCCCTTATCCTTTCCTGACTAACTCGTACGGGTCTAGGGCATAAGTACTATGGGCCATTTTATAGGCAGTACCAACCTCTACCTCTGGTATAATGGTTGATGTGGAGAATCTCTTAGCTTGGCCAGCCGGCAATAGTTCAGTACGAATTCGTTGTAAACCGGAATACCATATCCCCCCTTTTAACCCTCTACTGACAAACTCGTACGGGTCTAGGGTACAAGTTCTATGGGCCATTTTAAAGGCAATAAGTACCTCTTCCTCTGGTATCATTGCCCAGGTGGAGAATCTCTTCGTTTGGCCAGCCCGCAATAGTTCATTTTAGAATTTGTGATATACAAGGGTACCCCCCTTATCCTTTCCAGACTAGTTCGTACGGGTCTAGGGCATAAGTGCTCTGGGCCATTTTATAGGCAATACCAACCTCTACCTCTGGTATGATGGTCGATGTGGAGAATCTCTTAGTTTGGCCAGCCGGCAATAGTTCAGTTCGAATTCGTTGTAAACCAGAATACCATATCCCCACTTTTAACCTTCTACTGACAAACTCGTACGGGTCTAGGGTACAAGTGCTATAGGCCATTTTAAAGGCAATAAGTACTTCTTCCTCTGGTATCATTGCCCACGTGGAGAATCTCTTCGTTTGGCCAGCCGGCAATAGTTCATTTTCCAATTTGTGATATACCAGGGTACCCCCTTATCCTTTCCAGACTAACTCGTACGGGTCTAGGGCATAAGTGCTCTGGGCCATTTTATAGGCAATACCAACCTCTACCTCTGGTATGATGTTCGATGTGGAGAATCTCTTAGTTTGGCCAGCCGGCAATAGTTCAGTTCGAATTCGTTGTAAACCGGAATACCATATCCCCCCTTTTATCCTCCTACTGACAAACTCGTACGAGTCTAGGGTACAAGTGCTATAGGCCATTCTAAAGACAATAAGTACCTCTTCCTCTGGTATCATTGCCCACGTGGAGAATCTCTTCGTTTGGCCAGCCGGCAATAGTTCATTTTAGAATTTGTGATATACCAGGGTACCCACCTTATCCTTTCCAGACTTACTCGTACGGGTCTAGGGCATAAGTGCTCTTGGGCATTTTATAGGCAATACAAACCTCTACCTCTGGTATGATGGTCGATGTGGAGAATATCTTAGTTTGGTCAGCCGGCAATAGTTCATTTTAGAATTTGTGATATACCAGGGTACCCCCTTATCCTTTCCAGACTAGTTCGTACGGGTCTCGGGCATAAGTGCTCTGGGCCATTTTATAGGCAATACCAACCTCTACCTCTGGTATGATGGTCGATGTGGATTATTTCTTAGTTTGGCCAGCCGGCAATAGTTCAGTTCCAATTCGTTGTAAACCAGAATACCATATCCCCCCTTTTAACCTTCTACTGACAAACTCGTACTGGTCTAGGGTACAAGTGCTATGGGCCATTTTAAAGGCAATAAGTACCTCTTCCTCTGGTATCATTGCCCACGTGGAGAATCTCTTCGTTTGGTCAGCCGGCAATAGTTCATTTTCGAATTTGTGATATACCAGGGTACCCCCCTCATCCTTTCCTGACTAACTCGTACGGGTCTAGGGCATAAGTGCTCTGAGCCATTTTATAGGCAATACCAACCTCTACCTCTGGTATGATGGTTGATGTGGAGAATCTCTTAGTTTGGCCAGCCGGCAATAGTTCAGTTCGAATTCGTTGTAAACCGTAATACCATATTCCCCCTTTTAACCCTCTACTGACAAACTCGTACGGGTCTAGGGTACAAGTGCTATGTGCCATTTTAAAGGCAATAAGTACCTCTTCCTCTGGTATCATTGCCCACGTGGAGAATCTCTTCGTTTGGCCAGCCGGCAATAGTTCATTTTAGAATTTGTGATATACCAGGGTACCCCCCTTATCCTTTCCTGACTAACTCGTACGGGTCTAGGGCATAAGTGCTCTGGGCCATTTTATAGGCCATACCAACCTCTACCTCTGGTATGATGGTCGATGTGGAGAATCTCCTAGTTTGGTCAGCCAGCAATAGTTCAGTTCGAATTCGTTGTAAACCGGAATACCATATCCCCCCTTTTAACCTTCTACTGACAAACTCGTACGGGTCTAGGGTACAAGTGCTATGGGCCATTTTAAAGGCAATAAGTACCTCTTCCTCTGGTATAATTGCCCACGTGGAGAATCTCTTCGTTTGGCCAGCCGGTAATAGTTCATTTTCGAATTTGTGATATACCAGGGTACCCCCCTTATCCTTTCCTGACTAACTCGTACGGGTCTAGGGCATAAGTGCTTTGGGCCATTTTATAGGCAATACCAACTTCTACCTCTGGTATGATGGTCGATGTGGAGAATCTCTTAGTTTGGCCAGCCGGCAATAGTTCAGTTCGAATTCGTTGTAAACCGGAATACCATATCCCCCCTTTTAGCCTTCTACTGACAAACTCGTACGGGTCTAGGGTACAAGTGCTATAGGCCATTTTAAAGGCAATAAGTACCTCTTCATCAGGTATCATTGCCCACGTGGAGAATCTCTTCGTTTGGCCAGCCGGCAATAGTTCATTTTAGAATTTGTGATATACCAGGGTACCCCCCTTATCCTTTCCAGACTTACTCGTACGGGTCTAGGGCATAAGTGTTCTAGGGCATTTTATAGGCAATACCAACCTCTACCTCTGGTATGATGGTCGATGTGGAGAATATCTTAGTTTGGTCAGCCGACAATAGTTCATTTTAGAATTTGTTATATACTAGGGTACCCCCCTTATCCTCTCAGACTAGTTCGTACGGGTCTAGGGCATTAGTGCTCTGAGCCATTTTATAGGCAATACCAACCTCTACCTCTGGTATGATGGTCGATGTGGAGAATCTCTTAGTTTGGCCAGCCGGCAATAGTTCAGTTCGAATTCGTTGTAAACCAGAATACCCTATCCCCCCTTTTAACCTTCTACTGACAAACTCGTACGGGTCTAGGGTACAAGTGCTATGGGCCATTTTAAAGGCAATAAGTACCTCTTCCTCTGGTATCATTGCCCACGTGGAGAATCTCTTCGTTTGGCCAGCCGGCAATAGTTCATTTTTGAATTTGTGATATACCAGGGTACCCCCCTCATCCTTTCCTGACTAACTCGTACGGGTCTAGGGCATAAGTGCTCTGAGCCATTTTATAGGCAATACCAACCTCTACCTCTGGTATGATGGTTGATGTGGAGAATCTCTTAGTTTGGCCAGCCGGCAATAGTTCAGTTCGAATTCGTTGTAAACCGGAATACCATATCCCCCCTTTTAACCCTCTACTGACAAACTTGTACGGGTCTAGGGTACAAGTGCTATGGGCCATTTTAAAGGCAATAAGTACCTCTTCCTCTGGTATCATTGCCCACGTGGAGAATCTCTTCGTTTGGCCAGCCGGCAATAGTTCATTTTAGAATTTGTGAAATACCAGGGTACCCCCCTTGTATTTTCCTGACTAGCTCGAACGGGTCTAGGGCATAAGTGCTATGCGCCATTTTATAGGCAATACCAACCTCTACCTCTGGTATGATGGTTGATGTGGAGAATCTCTTAGTTTGACCAGCCAGCAATAGTTCAGTTCGAATTCGTTGTAAACCGGAATACCAAATCCCCCCTTTTAACCCTCTACTGACAAACTCGTACGGGTCTAGGGTACAAGTGCTATGAGTCATTTTAAAGGCAATAAGTACCTCTTCCTCTGGTATCATTGCCGACGTGGAGAATTTCTTCGTTTGGCCAGCCGGCAATAGTTCATTTTAGAATTTGTGATATACCAGGGTACCCCCTTATCCTTTCCTGACTAACTCGTACGGGTCTAGGGCATAAGTGCTATGAGCCATTTTATAGGCAATAGCAACCTCTACCTCTGGTATGATGGTTGATGTGGAGAATCTCTTAGTTTGACCAGCCGGCAATAGTTCAGTTCGAATTCGTTGTAAACCGGAATACCATATCCCCCCTTTTAACCCTCTACTGACAAACTCGTACGGGTCTAGGGTACAAGTGCTATGGGCCATTTTAAAGGCAATAGGTACCTCTTCCTCTGGTATCATTGCCCACGTGGAGAATCTCTTTATTTGGCCAGCCGGCAATAGTTCATTTTAGAATTTGTGATATACCAGGGTACCCCCCTTATCCTTTCCAGACTAACTCGTACGGGTCTAGAGCATAAGTGCTCTGGGCCATTTTATAGGCAATACCAACCTCTACCTCAGGTATGATGGTCGATGTGGAGAATCTCTTAGTTTGGCCAGCCGGCAATAGTTCAGTTCGAATTCGTTGTAAACCGGAATACCATATCCCCCTTTTAACCCTCTACTGACAAACTCGTACGAGTCTAGGGTACAAGTGCTAAGAGCCATTTTAAAGGCAATAAGTACCTCTTCCTCTGGTATTATTGCTTACGTGGAGAATCTCTTCGTTTGGCCAGCCGGCAATAGTTCATTTTCGAATTTGTGATATACCAGGGTACCCCCCACCCTTATCCTTTCCTGACTAACTCGTACGGGTTTATGGCATAAGTGCTATGGGCCATTTTAAAGGCAATGATATAAATTGTTTATGTTAAGATTAATGACTGAGATTGGTCTCCGTAATTTTGAAGAATTATATGTCATTGAAATTGTACTTGACAGTTTTTATTTTTCTGTTGTTTTTATTTCTGCAATTAACTATGTTTCTATTTTTTCTGATCTGTTTAAATAGAAAATACTGTCTGTATTGTATGTTTTAGTTTCATGATTGGACTATATTTGTAGACAACGAACAACGAACAAATTATGGAATGCCCATATGACCATCAATTCTCTGTAATTCCTATACCAGTATTCAATCAGTTTTTTTTATTTATTGTAGCTTACATTAATTAAATAATCAAAAATTTTTAATAAGAACTGTTCTTTACTTTATTTGTTTGTTGTAATGTCCCATTAAATTTCTATATTTAATTATATTTATTTCAACTTGTTATTGCTTCAGTTTACATTATTTCTCTTATCACAGAATGTTAAAAAGACCATTACTTTGTTTTATATTTATGGAAGCATTTGCATTGTTTTTATTACATTTACAATGTTATTTAAAGACGCAGACCTAGAAGTCCTTGAAGAAGACCAAAAGTTAATTTAGTAAACGCGGACCTCGAAGAAGACACCCAGTGACACATGCCTGTTTGAAGTAATATCACATATAAATAGGAACGTTATTTAATCATAGTTATCGTTCATAGTTTCTAACAACACTTCTTCGAACGCAAGTCATCTCATGAATATTATTGCCGGCTCATGAATATTATTGAAGGCTGGCCTCATGAATATTAACGCCGGCTGCTATCGACGGCTAGATCCACACTAGTCTGTTTATCAATATAACGAATCTTAATGTAATTCACCGACTTTTGTTCAATGATACTCTCCAAAAAGATAAAAATAGCAGGATGAGTCAAATAAAACTGTTCATTATAGTGGGCATGGAAGGATTCTGGACCATTTTTCGTACGTTTACTGTGTGATGGCTGGAAATCGTGATTCAATTGTCACATAATTTTCTGCCATGCAGGATCTGCAAATTTGGAATATCTAGGTTCACTTAAATTTAGGTAAAAAGCGCAAATGTCCGATCACTTTAATATAGGTGAATCAAAATCTAAAGCGCAAATGTCCGGAAGCGCAAATGTCCTATCGTTTTACTGGTAAAAAAGCGCAAACGCCCGAAATTATTATGTATTTTTAAAACAATTATATATTATATTTATAATTAGTGGTTTTAATTTACTAAAAATATAATCAACATTTATAACTATAGAAACAATATCCAAAGATCTAATTTCAATGTTGAACTGGTATAAAAAATATATATATTTAAAATAAGTTTGTTATAGGATCGATAAATTTTCCCGTATCGTATCTCATTTGAAATTTCTGGGCTCGGGAAATAACATCTCTTTGAAAATTTTATCTGGTTTATCATAAAAAAAAATCCACTTACAGTCTTAGGTCAAAAATATTTCACCTATCTTAATTCATCTATAAAAACCGTGTTTGCCAAAAACTATTTTTTATGTCATTTCCTATTTTGATGAATTTTTTATACAAAACTCTGAGCTTTTATGATGCCGGTCTTTTTTCAGCAGGACAAACTATCTTGAAATATTTCTATCACATGCCAATACTGTGAGAAATCATTATGTGTATACACGTCCGACACTCGGCTAACCGAGAGATTGGTCGGTTAATCTATATTGAGTATGCGGCTATATTGGCGGTTGGTCTGTTAATCGGGTTGGCTAAAGTCTGTTAATCAGGTGTTATCGAGAAAATCATTGAAAGTTCAGCATGTTTCATTGTATAACTTTCTAAATATATTTTCATCATAAAAAATATTCATGTCTAACAAAACAATTCATTGTACTGAATTCAGTGGTGTAATTATTATTTTTCTAGCTTCGATGTACGATCTATAAAATGAAAAGGCGGGTTACTCATCAATAAATTTATACACATTTTACACACATAAAATGTACACAAAATGACACATTGGTTAAATTTACTTGCATTCAATATTTTGAACATCGAAAAAAGAAAGGCATTATGTTTGTTAACCATATTGATATCATTGTGTGAAAAATCTACACGAAAATCTGTATTTTGGTGACATAAATCAATCTTTATTTAAAACCTGGTCTGTTAATGGGTCGGATGTATAAAACCCGGTCTGTTAATTGGTCTGTTAAGAGTTATGAATGGCAATAAAAGTATAATTTTATTGCTATAGGGTGTTATCGGATCAAATGAGTAGACTCAAGACGAGCGGCTAAAATATAAGAAAACAACACATGAGCAATGAAACTTAACATAGTTGTTAATGTCTGTGTAATTTTGTTCTTTTGTGGATAGTTGTCTCATTGGCAATCATACCACATCTTCTTTTTTATATATACGGAAACAACACATGAAATTGAAAATCGATAAAAATTGTTTCAAAAAGTAAAATATTAAAGTTATATTAATATCATCCAAGAATGATCGCATATATCATGTTGATTCTGTTTAATTGTCATAAATGACACAAATTTGTCATCTACATTTGTAACCAGTATATAACTCAGAGATAAACGTCGTAATGTAACCAAACATCAGTAAGTAAAATATATTGGGATGACAAAATATGAAAAATAAAGAAAGAATAATGAGTAAGATAAATAAAATGTAGAAAAAAATTACATAACAATTTAAAGAATACAATCCGGACCCTCATGGTATACACGAGAATCTGTAGGGAAACGCAGAATATAGAATAATCTATAAGAACAGTAGAGAGTGATACATTGCTAAAAACGAGAGAAAAATAATACGTGTTTAAGTATACACATATGAAACACCGATGGCTGTTGAAACAGTAACGGATTGCGATGTACTTATATTGGTGACAAATTCTAGAAGTTTACATGCGGACAACTATGGTGGCAGGTTAATGCCATTTTGCATTTTGCGTTTTAGCGCTTTAGCGTTTTCGCCTAACATATTCTATATGGGGAAAACGCGAAATTGCAAAGTCGAAAACGTTTTCGACTTCGCGATTTCGCCTTTTCGCCCTATAGAATATGAAAGGCGAAATCGCGAAAACGCGAAATGGACTTCACCGGCCACCATAGACAACTGTAGTTCTCCTCTGCACTTATGTAGAAAGGAACTAAACGGAATAAAATGAATTGAAACTTAAAATAACCAAATGTAGCTGGATTCGCTCCTTTCCGTTTACTTCTTTAGAGTGATTTGTAAACAACACATGATTAAGTGATAGAAGAAAAGAACCAATTGGATGATGCTGACGAATTAGTGTTTAACGTCCAGTGACAAATATCATGTTCATATGTAAACGAGAACAAGTTGTATGTACCCTGTGTTGTATTAGAAAGACACTTTCAGTCGGAATTGAGAACGTGCTACGTCGAACAGACACAAAAATTAAGGCTGATTGAAAACGTCAATAAAAAATCATGCATATTCCAGAGGCCAATCCATATCACGCTATAATGAAGTGACACAACCTTCTATAAAATGCAAAGAAAGTCAAAATAAAAAGGCTCTTTCTAGGATACTGTGGCACCGTATTGTCATTTTTGTTTACTCAGGAACATCTCATTTTTAAATTTTTCAAGGGGAAAATATAAAGGTAGCAAAAATATTGTCGTGGCTAAATAACTCTTAACTGACACAATTTCAATTGTCCAACCCATTAACAGACTTTATTCCCATAATTTTCACTAAAACGTGGTATTAATCACGTTATTTTACAATTATGAAATATTTACTAATGTTAATTTATTTTTTAGAACTACAGTACTATTTTTTGTCCTTTAAATGATATCTAAATTTGTTTGTTTCGCCTTTTATTAAAAAAATTGCTATGCGTATAAGCATAAATACTACATACTTGCGCGACGCCTTTTAGTTTTACTGAAAACTGCGCACACTAAGAAATGTTTTTACAAGTGCAAAATGTTCTATGATAGATATCATTTTGTCAGACACTTTTCTTTTTTTGATTTGGTTCTTATAACATGCCAAAAATCTGTATATTTAATAGAGTTTAACATAAAATTAAGCGTTTTACTCTTAACAGACGTATAACCAACCCGATTAACAGACCAATCGCCCATATAGCCACATACTCAATATAGATTAACCGACCAATCTCTCGGTTAGCCGAGTGTCGGCCGTGGTATACACAAATTGTATTCAAGTGTCAGTATTATTTTTTTTATATATATATCTTTATTTGCAAAACATACAAAAACCAATTTTGGTTGTGGCAAATACATTGACAAACAAACATAATGAAACATAATGAAAACTCGACAATATTATAAGAAATATGATAAAAACAGTTACTGTTCTCCTTTCCTCAGTTCTAATGACTCTTTAATAAAAGAAACAACTGTTTTTACATCATTTGGTGTTGATGGATTAAGTATTATCACGAGTTTATCAGTAAAATTAAGTGTATTAAAATTTACATATTTTTGTATATAATATTTTAGAAAGATTTCTCTTATATTTTTATTTATTTTACAGTTGAAGAAAAAATGAAATTCATCGTCTAAGATATTACATATTTTACATTTTCTTTCATTTCGTGGTATTTTGGTATATCGTCCAGTTTCTATGAAGAGACAATGTTCGCTTATTCTAAATTTGGTTAACATTTTTCTTGTCTCTTTACTTGGGTGTGATAGGTAAAATTGAGAATGGAAATGGGGAATGTGTCAAAGAGACAACAACCCGCCCAAATAAAAAACAACAGCAGAGGGTCACCAACAGGTCTTCAATGTAGCGAGAAATTTCCGCACCCGGAGGCGTCCTTCAGCTGGCCCCTAAGCAAATATATACTAGTCCAGTGATAATGAACGCCATACTAATTTCCAAATTGTACACAAGAAACTAAAATTAAAATAATACAAGACTAACAAAGGCCAGAGGCTCCTGACTTGGGACAGGCGCAAACATGCGGCGGGGTTAAACATGTTTGTGAGATCTCAACCCTCCCCCTATACCTCTAACCAATGTAGTAAAGTAAACGCATAACAATACGCACATTAAAATTCAGTTCAAGAGAAATCCGAGTCTGATGTCAGAAGATGTAACCAAAGAAAATAAACAAAATGACAATAATACATAAATAACAACAGACTACTAGCAGTTAACTGACATGCCAGCTCCAGACTTCAACTAAACTGAAGTACCTATTTTAGTTCAATATAAGTGTCCATATAGCATAGGTAGTATTGCATTTGGTTATTTATATTAGATTTAAGAAATTTATATAGATATTTTTTATTATTTTCATTTAAGTTATTTATTTTATCATCAATAAGAGTTTGATAATAGTTGATATAACTTTTTTTTAATTGGGGTTTTAACATTTTAGTCTGTTTTAAAGTTTTAGTTTCCTCAATAAGTTTAATGTCAATATTTATATCTTGTGACACATTTTTTGCAAAAGTATACCAAGAGTATGTTCCCTTGGTATCTAAACTTTTAGTTAATTTAAAGGCTTCATTAAGAAGTGGGTTTAGATTTTCATTATTTAATCTAGATAGGTACATCATAGTTTGGGTTTTTATGAAAGTTTCTAATGGCAAAAGTCCTAGTTTATTTCTAACAGCTAGATTTGTTGAGCTTCTTTTTGTCCCCAGTACTTGTTTCATAAAATGTAGCTGGGTTTTTTCTAAAACAGTTTTATCAATAAAATGAATAGCATCTGGTGTTGAGCTATTTTTGTTAGCTCGGAGTTTAGCTCTATAAAATTGAATATAAGTGTCCATATAGCATATTTCACTATTATATGTTAAAATAGGTTTGACCAAAGTTTCAAAAAGGTTGCAAGACACTCTCACAGGAAGTTGTCCAAAGCCTGATCTTATATAGCCCTAGGAACAGTATATTTAATAATATTGATATATCCTGTATAGCCATATTATGATAATCTTTTTGTGTGCATTACTGCAAGGATGGTAACTAGATCCTTGGTTTTCGATAGGTGAACACATTTGACTTTTTTTTTCTTTTCTTTCCCTTTTTTTCTATTGAGTATCTACCAAATTTCTACTTTTAAAATGCAATTAGAGATAGTATATTTTTTACATCCAATCATAATTTTTTTTAAATGGTCCAAAGATAGGGCGAAAATATATGGGACGAAAATATTAGGTATTCTTGTTTCCGGTGGTACAACCAATCAAAATTCCCCACACAACCAAAACAATAAACATGGATGGAAAATGGAACTAGTGAAAAGGACGTGGCAAAATTAACTGAATTTACGACGATTTATAGCGACATGCTATTTGACATATCACATTTTTTGTAAGATAGATAATTAGGTAAGACTTCCCTAAAATCTGCAACATTTTATTACTCATGTTTTGCACAAAATCAGCTAAAACTGCTGTAAAAAAGAGCCCCTTAAGATAAATTTATCAGATAGTGATACCCAGGGGAAAATTAAAGCAATAACTGTACATCACAGCACGAAAAAAAAAGACCTCAATTAACTACTGAACAATGTAAAGATAAAGCAGCTTAAACCACGATAAAAACTGGGATGAAAAGTGCTCCAAAAGGTAGAAAAACCAAGGTTGCCAAAAACCGGAGTTTTCTGAGTATTTACTGTATCTTATAGCCAAAATGAATATTATATAATTTTCAAACGTCATGATTTGATGTCACTGAAAAGTCTCGTGCTCCTGGGCGTCTTGTTTGAAGAGGTACAAGTGTTCCAGCATGATCATTTCACAGCCACAGGGTGGTCCCCAGCCCTTTTATGTACGCCTAGTGTTTTATCAAAAGCAATTTAGCATGCCCTTTTTTTCTGATGCCATGTCCTTATTCTTCTGAAAAATTTGGCGCCCTGTGCCCTTTAGCACTATCTGGATTGAGATCTGGTTGCAGAATAGGGTATTTTGCCGATCAAAGGGTAGTCTGAGATTACTCTGAAGTCCAATGGCTGTTTTGCCAGACAATCTGGGGCCGTGGGACGTCAGAGCTCTTCCCATATCAAAAAGTACATTTGTAGTCTTAGATTACTCTGAAGTCCAATGGCGGTTTTGCCAGACAATCTGTGGCCGTGGGACGTCAGAGCTCGTCCCATATCAAGAAGTGGATATTTGCCCCTCCTAAATAGATGCGCTGCTTCGTCTCTTCTGGTGCCGACAAATGGCCTTGGAATTATATAAATCGGTTATGAATTTGTTCATTTTTCATTTATCTCTTCATTTATGTAAGTTTCACCTACCTGCTACTCTTTATTTTCTCATATTTAGACAGTTTTCACAGTGACTCATGGCAAAACAGCCGTTGGACGTCGGAGTAATCTCTGAGTAATCAAAGGGTGACATTGACTAATTTGGTTGCATGTTATTTCATGAAGACAGTTTTATCACCTTCAAGAGATTCAAGAGAGTTCATCAATCATTCCTTTGTAGTTTTGACTTAACATGCATATGCTTAATAATAAAGTATGTTACTTCATTAGAACCTGATGAAAATGACCTGAAGTAAATTTGTAATCCATTTGCATTAAAAACTTCATATTCCTCACCAAATACATGTAGGGGGCCAAACATGGTTTATTTTTGTAAATTTGCTTTGTCCACTATTGAAATTAGTACAAAGTAGGGATAGAAGTCGGTAAACAGACCAACTATGAATGAAATCTGGATTATTACTATAACGACTACGGACATATGAATGGAACAGCTGACCATTTGAAAGAAGAATATTGATCCCAAAAAGAAAAAGTTTGCATTCCACATGCATTAACATACATTTGTACTTTTGGTTAGATCAACTTAATTAATGTATATATTCCCATGTAGATCATTGTTTCAATTTATTTATTCAAGTTGCTCAACTCTGGGACTTCTATACTTAATATACTAATATCATTATATTATGTGCTAGCTTAACTTTGTAAAATTTCATATGTTTTCTAAAATGTTTAATGAGAAAAACTGAAAAAGATTGAAATATGTACTTTATTTCAAAGTTAACGTTGAAAATACATTGTATTTTCAAGACAAACATATGCTTTCTGTATAATCATGATAATGTACATGTACAAAATGTATAATACATGTATAACTAAAACTTTTTCTTTTTTAGGTGTTAAGGTTGTTACCAATATCTTGAGAAAACAAAAATGAAGAGAACTGGTTATAAAACCAACACCAGTGTCATATTCTCATTGGAAATAGTTTTTCTGGTTTGTTTATGCGTTTCATTAACTAATGCTGAAAACCAACAGGTCTCAAAAGAAGATGTAAAACCAGAAAAAATAACCACAGAAATTCCACAGGCACCTAAGGAAGACTTAAAATCAGAACAAGACATTAACACCAATACTGATAAAACTGTAAATACAAAAGGTAGGAAAGCTGATGACAATTCACATGTAGAGAATGTTGTTAAATCTAATGAACAATCAATTCAAAATCAGTTCTCAGATGAAAAAGTAAATCAAAAGGCTGAGAATGATAAAAATCTTAATGATAAAGAAAGCAAAGGTATTAAAGATGTAGAAAACATAAAACCTAAGTCAGAAAGGGTTGATGAATCAGTTAAAAATGATCTTGTTCAAGAAATGAATCAAAATGATATAAATAAGGAAACTGTCAATGCTAATGTTATTAAGGATCAAATAGGTGAATCTCATAAAAATGATAAAGAAGACACTGGTCCAAATTCTAAACCTGGGCCTTCTTCTGAAAAGGGAGAAGGCTTTCCTGCTAGTGCAGTAGGAACAAATGACCATGCAGATAACAAAATTGAAAGATCAGGATCAAAAGATGATACAAAACCAGGAGAGAATGTAAACCAGGCTAATAATGAGAAGATGTGGGAGAAAGATAATGATGCAAACAAAATCCCAGGTGATCAGCCAACAAATTTTGAAGAGGTTGAACTGAAGAAAAATGTTGAAGATACCTTGTCTGAGGAAGATTATGATCAGTGGTTAAATGATCATAGTATAGAATCAACGACAGAGTCTGTTGAATCAGGAAGGGAACCAGAAGACGGTACAGATACTGCAGGTAAAGTTGATGCACATGGTAGTTTTAGTTCTACTAATATTGTGGGTGATCTATCTAGCACTTCTAACTATAATCCTAGTAGCACTTCTAATAAGCATGCCCAAACTAAATCTGATGACTTGCCACACAAAACAGTGAGGCAAGAACAGATTGCAGATGCTAAAGGAAAAGCTGAAAAGAAAAACATACCACATGTACAACACAATGGTGACAAAGCTGATGGTAAAGATGCCTTTGAATGGGAAAAACAAAGTAAGAATGGTAAGTGGCCTTCTCATTTAAAGATGGAGGAATCTGTTGAAGTCGAGATGCAGAAAGATGATGGAAACCATGGGGCGGACAAAGAAATAGATTTGGAAAATGTAATGGCAAGTCAGGACAGCAGGCAGCCCATGGAGTCTCAAGAAGAAAAATTGCAAAACCTTAATGAACAGCTGTTGAAGAAAATAAATCCAGAAGCTTTTGAACAACTCAAGCCTATGTTTGAAAAACAGTTTAAAGAAGCTTTAAAAACCTTGAGTCAGAGAAAACAATCAGTAGAGGAGGTAGAGGAGACGAGAAAAAAACAGCATAAAAAACATCTCAGAGATAATATGAATGTTGTTGTAGATCAGGAAGAGCTGAAACATTTTGATAAAAAAGTCAAGGAGGCATACGAACAGAAGGCTACTCAAACATATACCCAAATACAAGAGACCTTGAAGACGTGGAAAGCTACTCAAGAAAGTAAAAAAGTTAAGCAAGCTGAAGTGAAAGCTGTAGATTGGCGGAGTAATTATTATGATATGCCTGTTTTTGACTTGATGGAAGGAAGGCAAGAGTATATAAAGACTTATTACAAACTCAAGTACCCAGAATCCTATACAAAACCAAGAAAATATACCATGGAGGACTTTCCCAAGATTATTAATGAGAAAAGACTTAACATGGATGAGGTAGATCAGATAAGCAGGAGTATAAATGGAAACAAGAAAAGAGAGGTTGTTATCTATAAACCTAACAAAGAGGGAACAGTCAGAGGACAAGTCTATCAGATGACAATAGAACCATCAGGGGAGATCACTACAGAGGTAAAACAATACATTCAGCCTGGTTCCCCTCCCCAGTTAGTGTCCCAGAATCAGAAGTTAGAAGATATATATGTACAAGGTGAGGCTGTCTATAAATCCCATGTACACTGTACATCAAATATATTCTGCTGCTCATGGAAAATGGAAAGATTACTTATGTACAGTGGAGGATTTTTGCTTTAAATTTTACCATTTTGCTTTTTATGCATGATGGAAAAAACACCATGTAAATTTTGTTTCTGTGGTGTATATTTTTGGATATATATGCATGGTTAACAGGGTTTATAATATGCCTTACAGTTACATGTAAATTTAAGTTAAATGGATTATAACCGTTATAATCAAGTAATACATGCAGATGTTGACAATGTTGAAAGGATATATATTCTTCCCCAAAATCATTAAGGGAATTTTATATAGAAATCAGCAATTATATCTGACAAGCTTTGTTTATATACATTGTAGTTACTGAGACAAAATCCATGCATTAATGTGGTTTCAGAAACACTGATTTATTTGAAGAAGTTTAAAATACAAAATACCTCTTCAAGTATTTAGTGTGATTCAATTGTACATGTTAAAACTTTGTTTGCAAACACATGAAAATTACTCTTCAAATGAGTGATCTTTTCTTTAATTTCAAGCTTTTCCAGAATTAAATTAATAGGATAAATTTGAATTTAGGGAGGAAGAATCTTTGTTAACTTGATATCAATCAAACTCAAGACTGACAATTTGTAGGTATTAATACTTCAAATTTTCAAAAAGGTTGTGAAATTCAAAATACTTGTATTAAAGAGTTGTTTCCTCCTTACTCTCTGTTCATATATTCAATTCTAAGTTCTTTAAACAATGAGAAGAAAAAGTAAGAAAATCAAAAGTTTTCAAAATATTAATTTTTTATTATCATTATTTTACACTTGAACATATACCCTGTTCCTCTTTATATGTTTGGTTGATGATATTGATTTATATACATGATATATGTACACATAAATTGGTGAATAGATGTATATTTCACTATGCTTTTATTATTTTTCTATATTTATTTTTTATTGTTGTGTGTTTTTATACTTTATTTTTGTATATTGTTGCAAGTTTTGTATATGCTATATGCTTTTGAGTGTTTGCTGATTAATATTTTTTTCTATTATTCAAATTTATTATTCCACTTCACAATTCAATTTATTTTCTTTTGTTTAAAGTAATAAAAAAAACCAATCTAGCTAAAGTAGTTTATATAAATTAAAAAATGTGAATTTGCTTATGTAAAAAAATGTATATGGAATTTCATCATCAGCTAAAGGAACAGTAATAAAAAATGTCTGCTATATAAAAATAATAACAAATGTACTCTATTTATAAATATTTTTCATTTTATTGTTAGATTATTTAGATACATGTAACTTTATATGTATACAATATTGTTAGCTGTTTAAACTACTGAATTTATGTCACTGTTTATATTAATATTTGACATTAAATTTTATAGAAAAGGAAGCAAAAGAAGTTGTAGAAGAAAAGCCCTTGTCACCAGAAGAACTGAAAGGTATTGTAAAATTTAGAGAACTTAAAGGTATTGTAAAATTTAGAGAATTCTGATTGTAGAAACTTTTTGCATATGCAGGCAATGGTATATAAGTTCTTAACTAAAATTGATGCTCTATAATGTCTGTTTTAAATTGTAACTTAAAGCGTTCAAACATTTACGTTGTTGTTGTGAGTAAATAAATGGGGGTGTAAAAAAAAGATGTATGATTGCAAATGAGACAACTCTCTACAAGTGACAAGAGACCAAATGACACAGCAATTAACAACTATAGATCAACTAAAGGCCTTCAATAATGAGCAAAGCCTGTGTCACATAGTCATCTGTAAAAGGCCCAGAAATTAAAAAAAATGTGAAACAATTCAAATGAGAAAACTTACGACCTGATTTATGTATAAAAAACAAGTATGTAAGACAACCTCTGAATTACAGGCTCCTGCCTTGGAACAGACACATACAGAATACGTCTTTTTTTGTTTAAAACAAAAATCATTTATGATCAAGTGAAAGCCAGCTTAATTTGAAATATACAAAGTTAACTTATAGTGAACTTGTACTTAACAACTTAATATCACAAGTACTGTCATTTAATTACATTTATCGCTATTTTGTTCCTTTGATCTTTTTTTGTGATAATTTTCATATCATGCTTCTCGCTTGAGATGGAAAAATTATCGCTAGTAACTAAGGAGGCCACGTTGCGTTGCTAACCAAATTGACATGAAATTGACAACGTCGTCATAGGTAAAATAGCGATAAACAGATTATCATTGGTCATCTCAACTCGATTGCTTTTCTCATTTTCGCTGTACCAGCTCAAGCGAGAAAATCAATCTCGTTGAGATGATCAACGATAATCTATAAGTATCACAATACAATTATAATAAAATGAAAAAGAAAAACAATATATAAATTCCTAGAAACAAAACAAAAAGTTATAAGATTATGCCATTACATGTACAAGAAAGTTTTCGAGCACTATCAATAGTCAAATAAAATGGAAGCATTAGGACACAATGACATCTGAATTCGTACACAAAGTTAATCTGTATTTTTGCTAGTCATAATTTTATCTTGAGGATAACTAATAAATAAAGATTTGAAATATATTTAGCTGAAGAACTCTACAAGCAAGGAGAGGGTCTTATAAATGAAACATTCCAAAAAGACTACCATCAGTAAGTTAGTCAGAAGTTTATTTTGATAGTATTACATTTGTGTTGGTTTTTAGTAACATTATAATAATTTGAGAAAAGGTTGTAGCATCTTTTTATGTTTCATTATTCCTATATGTTAGAATAAAAGTATCCATTTTAACAAAAAAACAACAACAAAAAATTGTCAAACTTATTTATGCAATAGTCAATATCTTGAGTTTGTACATGTATATAGGCGTCCTGGGGAGAACATTGGCGGTACTGTTATCCACATTCCATGCTGAAATCAATATTAATACCGTGAATTGCTGTGTGCGACTCCAGTTAAAGTTTGTTTTAGCTGTACATATTTTTTTTCTCATCAAAACAGTGTAATCTGATAATTGATATATTGGTACCCATTTTTCACTTTGTCCCATTTACTTGTGCTGTAAATAAAATTGTTATGTTAAGCTGGAGGTTTTTATGCCCCACCTACGATAGTAGAGGGGCATTATGTTTTCTGGTCTGTGCGTCCGTTCGTCTGTCCATTCGTCCGTTCGTTCGTCCGTCTGTCCCGCTTCAGGTTAAAGTTTTTGGTCAAGGTAGTTTTTGATAAAGTTGAAGTCCAATAGACTTCAAACTTAGTATACATGTTCCCTATGATATGATCTTTTTTATTTTAATGCCAAATTAGAGGGTTTACTCCAATTTCACGGTCCACTGAACATAGAAAATGATAGTGCGAGTGGGGCATTCGTGTACTGGGGACACATTCTTGTTTTATAAGAAATTGTTTAAACTGATTTTTAATTGTAGAGCACACCAATTCTTCAAGATGGCTGCTGATCTGAATCATACAAAAGCTTTAGAACATATTGCTTTTGCCTACCTGTTTGGAGATTATATGCCACAGAGTATTGAAAAAGCTAAAGAATTATTTGTTGATTTGTCAAACAGAGGGTCACCAAGAGGACAATTGGTGAGTGTACAAAATTAACCTTTTCCTTTCTCTAGAATAAAAGATTCTCCATAAGAAACCAAATCTTAAGAGTTGATACAGGAAGGACCACACTGGATATAAAAAGTAGATCTTTATACTTATTTCAGAGAATCCTAGTAATAATTTTTTTTTTTAGATTTTCAAAATTTTCTGAAATCCATTCATGGATAGGTTAATCCAACTTCCTAATTTAATTTTATGACGGAGTAAAAATATGGAATACTTACAATACAAAAAAACCTGTATGTACCAAGTATTAAAATAAAGAAATACACTTTTCATAACCAGATAATTAATTGAATTTCTGATTTACAGGGAATGGGATTTCTCAGTAGTGCAGGAATTGCAGTCAACTCCAGCCAGGCAAAGGTATGTTATTGACTACCTCTAATTTTAAAATAATCAAGGCATGTATTAACTAGAACATAGTCTTAACATATATTTTTATATCGCTTCAGACTTGAAATGTTAACATATTTTTGAATATAATATACTCCACAGTAAAACATTGTAAAAGGACAAGGATGGAATTCAAACCTTCAAGATTGTAAGAGGTTTTAAGGATAATATTTTCAGTTTAAAAAAACTTCTCTTTTTAGTGCTGTTCCATTTAAACATATATGGTATCCAGGGAAGACACTTTGAACGGGATAACCTCCTATAGGGCAAATTAGAATTTCACTTACATTTCAACTATTCAAAAACATAGATAACACCCACCCATTGTTGAGATTTGGAAGTGCCTAATTCTGGGTCCCATGTATGATTTTACGGAACAGCCCTTCAAAAGGATTTCTCATATTCTTACACCCTAGTTTTTGATTGGTTTCTGTCATACCTGTTATCAAATATTATTTGATAAAATGTGAATACACCTACACCTAACCACTATTTGGTCACCATTGCATGCTATACCAATTACACAAAATAAATGTGTAGGACTCTACAGTGTGATGGTACTCTAAAGTGCGATGGTCACGCTAAAGTACGATGGTCTACGCTAAAGTACGATGGTGTCTCACGCTAAAGTGCGATGGTTTTTTGTTCACTAAATTATGATGGTGTATCACGCTGAAGTGCGATTGTCTAAAGGGTAAAATTCGAAGTATTAAAACATCGAGGTTTAAAAAGTCTTTTTGCAAAAGCTATTATGCTAAAGTACAACATATGTGATAGGCTTTACAATTTACCGGTAGGCTGAAGTGATAGTTTCTAAATTAACAAGTCTGACCATGTCATAATTGCTATTAAGTTAATTTATGTTTTGCAAAATATTATTTTTCATGTTAAATGATTTTTTGACAATTCGGAGCGTATTTATTATTTGGATAATTGGTGTAGATTGCCGTCCACACTACTAGTTTTATTTTCAATGACAAATGTAAGAGAGGTTGTAACACTAGTCACTAGTGTTACAACCTCTCTTACATTTGTCATTGAAAATAAAAATTACAAAATTCGTTCACTGTCGGAATATGCAACATTTATTTGTAGAAGCTTTAATCTAAATGAGAGAGAAATGCAATGTTTGCCAAGCTTTCTCCTTTTTTTTGTAGCGAGTACAAATACATGTTTTATTTTTTCCGACAATGTACAGTACGAACTAATGTATTAGCAGACAATTTACAGTTCAGGCACGAAAACATGTATCTCTATTTTACCGACGTTACTTTTCATTAAAATCGACGGCATTTTAACGGGGATCACAAAGTACACTGCCACATAAACAATAATTCTAATGTATCCGTTCGCTTCAAATAGAAGCAGGATGGGTATGAGTATACTGTTTTGTATTTATATAGTAAAAGGGTCGACTGTAGTCCTTCTTCTAACACTCGAAAAAAATAAACATTGTGATTCAACCGACAAAGAACACGGTTAAATTAAATCAATTACTAGTAGGTAATGGACATTTGATGTAAAAATTGTTAATCAAATATTCTTCATCTATCTTCTGGCATGTTCATTTTTAGTTTGTATGAACGACTGTTAACGTCATTATCGAACTAGGTTTCTAACGTCTATATTTTCGCGGACCATCTGAATTTAGGGTATGGAAGCATCGCACTTTAGTGTAGACCATTGCACTTTAGCGTCCCCATCGCACTTTAGAGTCCTACAAATGTACAAACATTCTTGTACAAAGTTAATACCACAAGAGACAATATTTAAAAATACAGTGCTCAAAAGAATCTCTGTGTGAAATAAACTAGCCAATTGTTATAAAACCCCAAATAAAAATAAGACCAATTTCTTACCCAAAATGGTTCTTTTTTTAGGGAGAATTTTATTTTGCACTCTCAGTTAACATATTTGATGTTATCTATGCATAACAAATCTACAAATGCTTATGGTCTTTAAAAAGCACATTAAGCTAAATACACTGAAACGACAGTGAAATGATTACATGTTTTTCATAACTATATGATAGGAAATTTATATTTTTCAGGGTTTGATATTCTACACATTTTCTTCACTTGGAGGAGATCCATTGGCACAGATGACTTTAGTATGTACTGATATAATAACAAATTAACATATAGATTTTGTTCAAATTAACCAAACATTGTCAGCTTTTATCATGGCAATCTTTGGAGAAAGCTGAAGTAATGCAACAAGACTAAGAATAAAAAAGAAGGAAAAAGCATCAATTAAAAACTAAATCTAGTCTAAGGATGAAATTTGAGTAAGATTTTGCTCTGTCTGCAAGTCAGAATTAAGTGGAATAAACAATAGCATTCAGAAATACTTACAACTAGTGAGATAATACAAGGGCAGTGATTTAACCACAACCTAGATCAAATTGTTTTGTCATTCAAATAAAAACTATTTATTAAGATTTTCACCAGAAATGTCATCTCTATGAAGATACCCACATTCTTTTAAAAAAGTATTGGCTCTGGGAAAAAGTCTTGACAGTTTTGAACAATATTTAAAAAAAAACAAAAAAAACTCTCTTATACAATTTGTAATTTCTTCAATAGCAGAAATATGTTCTTTGATGAATTAAACAATATTTATTTAATTTCTAGGGTTACAGATATTGGTCTGGTATAGGAGTAGAGACCAAATGTGAATCTGCATTAACTTATTACAAGAAAGCAGCATCAACTGGTAATATCCTATATGTATAAATTTTATCAGAAACAATCATAAGTTTTTGACTTTGACAATCATGACATGAACACATAAATGTATTGAAACAATCACAGAAATATTAGAAAAGAAATAAGTTTATTTGAATTTGAGAGATTTCTAAATCCTTGTTTAAAGTTTTACTTTCACCTTTAAAAAATAAAGTGTGATTCTAAAAGACATAAATTATATTAATATTTGTATGTACATGTATATGCATATTTATATGCATATTTCAAATTTCTTTGAATGTAAAGCTTTTCTAAACAGTTTTTTGGTGAGAGTGAAAAATTATTGCATATGTCAGTTTAATGTTGCCATGCATAGAGGATAAATATTTATGGTATGAGGAAAATTAATGATGAAAAACATATTTCAGCTTAAAATTTGTTATTAAAAAAAAGATAGTGTACTTAAAGAGCACAAATTCAAACTTTAATAAAGAAAGGTGGACAACACTATCATTACTATAGCTATGACAAACAAAAATGACAGACCAGATTTAGTAACACAAACACATCAAAAATTGATGTTGGTGTACAAATTTCTACTCCTCCAACCCAAAGGAGAGATTAAATAATAGATTGTTGCTTGGAACCTTATGCAGAAAAAAATCTAGTATTTAGTGTTTTAGACTGATGAATGTAATATTTGTTTGTTACAGTGGCAGATGCTGTAACATTTTCGAGTGGTCCTGCCATACAGAGAATCAGATTACATGAAGAAGCAGAGAATCAAAACTCAGGTCAAAGTGCATTGATGGATGATGATTTACTACAGTATTATCACTTTCTAGCAGACAAAGGCGATGTGCAGGCTCAGGTATGTAAATACATTAAAGATTTATCAGTTATCAGCCAAAAGTAGACAGGATACTTCATGTTTTATGATATTTAAAGAATCAATAAAAACAAAACCTGAAGTTCAGCCTTTAAGAGGAACAATGTGATTGGAATGAAATACAAAGTTTGCTTTATATTACAATACAAGTGTTACAATATCTTTAATTCTGTGAAAAAAAAGGTTTTCGTGAAAACAGCTCTTTATTATTATCTGGAAGCCAGCCTATTTTCACATTTAAGTCTTTCAGTTGATTTTGTTGATGATCCCAGATCCACAACAATTTAGACATTAATCTTGTACTTGCAAATCCCAATGAATAAACCTTGTTAAAATAGTTGGTGTACAGTAGTTTTGTAAGGGTATGTAATGCACCTGTTTTGCTTTGAATCTGCATCTGGTCATAGTGTTGCAAATTATTACTATTTTCACTGAATATAAGGTTATCTATAAGTTATTACCTATATGTTTACAATAACTACCTTACTTATAAGAAAGATAATATGTATTTTGTTCATTCATATTATCCATAATAGTTGATCTTGAATGTAAAATTTTGTCCTGAGATTATAAGTGAAGAATTTTTATGTTTTGATAGGTTGTACTTGGACAGCTGTATTACCAAGGTGGAAGAGGAGTCCCAGTAGATCATGAGGTATTGTCTTATTAAGAAAGAAAATATCAATGATAATTACTGACCATCAAAATCCTAGCTGTGAAGTGAAACTGTTAACAGATAAACATACTAGTACCAATTCTTCATAAGAAAAAAAAACTCACATTCATGTCTTGAGCAGAGAAATATCATGACACACTTGTTGCAGTGATGGAATCTTATATTCATCTGGTGCTTTAATACCAATTTATTTTTGTAACTGACTAGAGCTTCTTCATCAGAAATTATAATTGATGTGGACCAAAGAATATTAATTTTCAGAGCAAAAAGAATTGATAGCACAGTGGAACATAACCTTGAAGTCATTTGAAGTCATCAGGCTATGTAATTTCAATTTAAAGTTTGAAAGAAAATGCAAAACATATTCTTTTGAACCATATGATATTGATATTAAATAAGTTTACTGAGACAACTATCCACTAGAACCTGAAAAATGAGGATGTAAGAATATAGAAGACAGAATTTAGAAATTGCCAAAATATTGAATATACAGAAGTACAACTACATTTTATATCATTATTTAAATTCCAGATTATTATATCTAATTCCTATAGAAATTCCTATATATTTTCAGAGAGCTTTACATTATTTCATGATGGCAGCAGAGTCTGGGAATGCCAATGCTCTGGCTTATCTAGGAAAGGTTGGTAAAAAAGAAAAAGTTGTTTATATGGTCATGTTGTAATTAATTTTTTTTTCAATAATGTGAAGAATTAATAGCTGTTGTAAATTGTTAAATCACTTAGAAATGTAACAATTACTTTAAAAAAAAATTAAAGGAACATGGTTGTTTCAATCCTAGTAAGATAAGTACACAAATGGTTTCCAACAGTAATTTTTGAAGTACAGCAAATGTAAATTAAATGTATATTAATTTTGTATGGACATTTCTTTCTATTCAGATCCCAGATAATTTAATATGAGGCAGGCATTACCTGTAAATGGGGACGAAGTCTGTATGAATTATTTTTTTGTAACTTAAATATTTGTTAAAAAAAAGAAACAGAAATACTGTAACTTTTCCGATTTTGGTTCTGTTGTTAGGGATTTTAGTTGTGACGTTATTTAAGTTATGACGTCATATGCAATGTAAACAAAGAAACGCTATCATCAGGCAACGTTTTTTTTATATCAAGGAATTATTAAAAATGAAATTGGTATTGCGTTCCTTCCTATTTTATACTAGACTGATAAATATATTATTTTACTCAAAGTTTCATACAAACGAGACCGGAAAAAGGAAGCACATTGTATATTTCTGCGCAGATGTGGGAATTCAAAACATGACATCCAAAAAATTGAACAATTTTGAGTTCATTAGTACAATGAAAATTTCGGGAAAATTTTCCCGATTTTTTTTTTTTTCTTTTTTTTTTATTGATTTTTCTACTGTTATTGGGGACTTTGTCCCCATATTATACAATAAAGATATTACACTTTTATACAGACAGGTAAAACAGTAAATCCATTTGAAGATCCAGACATTCAGTAAATTTTGAAGAAAAAACCCAAACCATTGTATTGATTGTAATTTGTTTTTGACATTTAGATGTATACAGAAGGTAGTGCAGCAGTGGAACAAAATAACCAGACAGCCATGATGTACTTCAAGAATGCAGCAGATAAGGTGGGTAAATTAACCAGACAGCCATGATGTACTTCAAGAATGCAGCAGATAAGGTGGGTAAATTAACCAGACAGCCATGATGTACTTCAAGAATGCAGCAGATAAGGTGGGTAAATTAACCAGACAGCCATGATGTACTTCAAGAATGCAGCTGATAAGGTGGGTAAATTAACCAGACAGCCATGATGTACTTCAAGAATGCAGCAGATAAGGTGGGTAAATTCACGGTTATATGTATTTTTACTTCATAATTATCCTGCAGCAATCTACTTTTGTTTTGCTCCAGTTGTGCTGACTTTGATTGTACCATCATTTGAGGCATCCTTAAAACAGTAGCTTTTTTCAGAACAGATCAATTGTCAACAGTATAAATCTTTGAAATGGTTTTAATGTTTTACCTGGTAAAAATGTTTACTTTTGTTAATAAATAAATGATATACACAAGAGGTTCATGAATTATTTTACACAGAACAAATACATGTAGCTATGAAACAGAACTTTTGTATATAATTTTTTTTATATATTCATGAAACATTTAATGCAAAACAAATACCAATGAATTAATCATATATTGGTTGATTGGTTGATGGTTAATCTTCAATTACAATTAATTTACTGTTTATATATATATATATATATATATATATATATATATATATATATATATATATATATATATGCCAGTACTATGTTGATAGCATAGGCATTTACACTTCATCTTGCTGAACTGATATTTAATTTCAGATTTTATATCTGTTTTTCTCAGGACAACAATCAGCTGGAGGACATGCCATCTTACGCTAACACTTGTTTAGAATTTGAGCAGACTTGTTAGTTCCTACAATTAAATGTTGTTGTTTTTGCAAAATTGTATATTATGTTAAGAGTACCCAGTTTTATCAATGCCAGCATCATCCTGATTTTATTTGCATTTCAGGGAAATGCAGTAGGCCAGACAGGTCTTGGAATGATGTACATGTATGGTAAAGGTGTGGCAAAGGTGAGTGTATACATGGCTTACATTTTGTCAGTGACTTGCCTTGGAGAAAAAAACTTGTTTGAATTCCTGTAAAAACAAAATAATACAAAGTCATTGAACTGTTAAATCAAGATTTTGAACAACTTGTATGACATTCTAAGAAGTAGTTTGCTATGTTGCATTAACTTTTTGGGGGTCATTTTTCTAAATCTTTTCGAAAATAATTTGGTTTGGTTTGATTTTCAGCAAAAAGTAACATATTTACACTTTTAATAAAACTGTGCAATTAGAGTCGATTGCTTATCTGGAAATAGTATATTATGGTAGTTTTTACTGTTATTTTTTTTTTTTTAACCCAATCTTCCAAAACCATTAAATTTTCATTTTACTTATAATTACACCTTATGTAAGAATCCTGGTTTTTGATTGGTTGATAGCCAGTGTATTTTTCACCAATTTACTGTTATCAAATGAATATTGTTCATATTTCAACACCGCCGGGGTATATGCAAAAAGGATATGCTTTTTTTACCCTCTCTGCCATGGTATTTGCCAAAAATACTCTATCCGACTGGATGCTTGTAATGTCACGATCATCAATTCATTTTGAACATTGACATTCGGTGTAATTAAACAGATATAGCATGTTCTTGAGGGATATTTGTGAAAAATACCAGTCTTGACAATGAATTTCCCTCGCCTTACAGCTCGAGAAATTTAACATATTCTCGACTGGTATTTTTCGCAAATTCCCCTCCTTAACATGATATATCTGTTTATAATTCTTACAACATTTTAAGTGAAATGCAAATCCTAAAAAAAATATAACAAATTATGAATTTTTGTTTTAATACATCTGTATTTTTTAATATCCTTTTGTATATCAATATGAAAATCTTATGATTGTTTTCAGGATTTTAATAAGGCTTATAAATATTTCCAACTAGCAGCAGACCAAGGATGGGTAGATGGACAGTTACAGCTTGGTATCATGTACTTTAGTAAGTCATCATACAATGTATAGTACATATAGATTGAAATATTTATTGCATGTTTAAAATTGTTTAATTTTTCTATTGTAGCTGCATGTATACAAAAATATCTATTGATTTAAAGAAATAGTAATAAAGACATTCAGTTGGTTTATTTTCAATGGATATTTTATTTCTTTCAATCTCTTTTTTCTTCCTTATACAGCTTTAAAGAAACATTCACTTGGGCCACACCAATTTAATATCTTGTTCTACGGATTTTTGGACTCCAAAAATTGGGGCGAGCGAGCGATTTGAAAATTTAAATAAAAAAATATTAAATTTGCAAATTTTTGAGGCGAAGCTTAAAAAGTAAAGGCGAGCGATTATAATTTATTTTTGTAAACATAAAATAGTAGGTTTTGACTATATTAAAACTTGATTTATCACTTGTACCTTGACATTTCTTTAATTTATGAAGTATTTTTTCCCTGTTCAACAAGAAATAATTGAATAATTAAATCTGGTCTATGTATTTGTGACTGACAATGAGACAATTCTCCATCCAAGTCATAATCAGGTTCAGAACAACCCCTTAATGTTATGAATATCCCTTTTATGAGGGGTCAATATAAGTTATAATATATGTTTTTTTGTAAAAACACTTTTAGTACAAAAGGGCTAATATTTTCCCAAAGAACTATAATATCTATATGGTATTAAATGGTAAAAACATGTCCAAGAATTTTGTAATATTCCAGGACTTTAACCATGTTAACACATTTACTTTAACAGTTTAATATTATTCAAAATAAGTGGAACCAGTCTTTTAGAACAGTTGTTTAAAAAATAATGTATTTCTCCTCTTTTTGAGTAAAAAATTCTAAGTTTTCAAATGTTTTATATAGTAGCACTATACAAATCCTTAGTATTTCTATTTTCTTTTCTACAACAGTAAACATGGTAAAATGACCCCTTCAAGTCCCTTGTCTGAGGGATAACCTGATAATAACAAACATAGGTCAAAGTACGGCCTTTTACACAGGGCTTTGATCCAGACCAAACAGCAAGCTATAAGGGACCGCAACTTAGTATTGTACATAATTCGAACAGGAAAACCAACGATCTAATTTATATTTCCAAACGGGAAAATACCAATGAACCACATCAACAAACGATAACTGCTGAACGACAGGTCCCTGAATCAATCAGGACAGGTGCACAAACCTGCAGCGGGTATGACCGTCAGCATACATTAAAATTGCAGTTGAAGGCAAATCCTTCAGAAGTTCTTTGTACTTTATTTTAACAACGAACATTTTTTGATAGGGAATATAAGTCAGGGGGAAAGAAACCAGTGTTTTGTTCTGTACAGGTATTTCCGCTGTTATTTATTTATTTCGGAGCACTCCCACTTGGAATAAATTGGTTTCATGCTGAAACAAATATTCTCACAGATGTTTACAGTGTTGTAGGTTGCTTATAGGTTTAAAATCGTTATATAAAGGTTATACAGTCAAACCTGAGTAAACCGGACCCTGAATAAACCGGTTTCCTGTCCACTCCGGCCGAAAATTAAAGTCCCATTTTTTTCCCTTCAAAGTCTTTGTTAAAATAACCTTTATAAACCGGACCCTGTGTATTCCGAATTACGGTCTAATGATGCAGTCCCAATACTCTTAATAACATTATTACCTGTCAAAACCGGTTTGTCTAATTAATTTTAATGATCGATATGCAATCAAAAAATATTTGTTTATACAATATGGCTTTTCAGGATAATCAATTAGTCAGGTGTTAAACTGTGAACTTACAATCGAACAGTAGTGAGCTGTATTATTTATTAAAACATTTTAATAGTCAATAAAACGAAAAGACACACCGAATATATCTCGGATTGAACTTGCGTTGTAACTTGGATAAACAAATTTAAATCGCTGAGTAAGAAATTTACATCGTGATTTCGAATTCCTGGTCCCTGTTGTGAACCCCTAAACCAATGACCCTGATTACGAAAAACACCCGGATGATAACAATCAATGGGTATTGTACACTGTACTACAATGTTTGGATAGTTATCGACTCCTAGGAGTCGATATCAAGAATCGAACGATGAACAGTCAGTGCGTGAATTTTTCTTGCTACCTGATTGGAAGATATTACGAGACGTGAATAATCAAAGTTTATTGATTGGTTAGGATAATCCAAACCTAGTAAATGTCCTTCAATCCCGTAGAGTATCGGATTTGTCCTTTCTATTTTAGCAATTAGATTTTGCCTGGTCATTTATCATGCATATTCATGATATTGGTACACAGGTAACTTTTAATTATAAATAGTCGTATCTTCTGGAGTTTCGTAAACAACAACGTTAAACGATGTATACTACTTCATAACGTGTGACCTCACGTGTGTGGTAAAATTTGTTGATTGATGCACGTGGCTATTCTAGTAAATGAATAAATCTACAAAGCGAGAGCACTTTCCATTTTCATCAGCTAAGAGTCGACTAGCCCTTTTTGAAAGGCTAATGCTTGTGATGAAACTACGTTTGATAATATTCAGGCTTTTTAATCGGCAATTCCGACGTTTCAAATTAAGGATCATGGAAGTAAATTGAAACTCTCGTCTCACAATCCAAACAACGCGAGTATTATAATGCAAATGCAAACAATGTAAAACAAAGTGAAAGTTTCTCAATTGATCAGATATAATTGTACAATCAGAGAGAACTTTTACATGCAAAATATCGGACGTCATTTATTTCCAGTCAAAACGGAAACCTGAATAAAACGGCTCACTGCCCAAACCGTCCCTTTTTCATAGTCCCGAAGCCGGCCGGTTTATACAGGTTTTACTGTACTGTGATTTTAAAAACAAATGTTGAGATCTTTTTATAATATTTACAAAAAAAAACGGTGTGGGAAATGGACACGATTACATTTTCGGATGCGGGAATATAATAAAAATTAAAAAAATCTGTTTTGAAAAATATAGGTGCGGGCGGGTCCGTCGAACAAGGAATTAAATTGGTGTGGCCTTATGTGTGTGGATACAAGATCTAGATTAAGTGAAATTTAATCTGAATATTATTAAGACAGTTTGTTTATTTGAACATTGGCATTGTCCTCCCTGAAGCCTGTTGCTGTTGCTCGGACATAGAAATACCAGACGTCCTGCCATTCATGTTCAGTGTGAATGTCCTACTTGTAAGCACTTTCAAATGTACAGTTCTTGTCAGAATTTTAAAATATTGCTTTCAGTGGTGTGTATACAATATATTGCATGCATGTTGATTTTGTTGTAGGTGGTAAAGGAGTAAGAAGGGATTATAAAATGGCAGTGAAATACTTTAACTTGGCTGCTCAAGGAGGACATGTATTAGCTTATTTTAACCTAGCACAGATGCATGCTACAGGGACAGGGGTACTAAGGAATTGTCATACAGCTGTAGAGGTATGGGGATTTGATACTTTATAACCTCATTATCAATTTAACACCAAAACCTATTAAGATGGACTTGATTTAATCTAAAAAATAAATGTAACCTTTCTAGAGGGAAGTGTTGTAACCATACTGGTTTCTGTTAATAATAATTGTGATGAAACTCGGAATACACGAAATTTGTCTGACTGAGAACAAATCAAGTGAATAATGAGTCGGTCTGGTAAAATTACTTTGAATTCCTGTCTGAATGTTGGTGTTGTTTTTTTCATGGATTTTTCTAACATTCTAGCAAAAATCACAAACGATCTCAAAAATTATGTTTAGTTCACAAATATGTTAACATCCAATGAATTGTGTCATTACTTTTCTTAACAGTGAAATGCATTCAACCAATTGTGCACAACTTTCTTAACAATATACCCTCTTGTCACATAATTTTATTTTTGTGCATTTTGGAGAGGAGAGGGCACAACAAGTCATAAGTTTATTGTATTTTGTCGGATAATTTACATGTACAATTAGATGAAGAAAAAAAATGATCTGGTAAAGCTTGGTTGTTTACCAGACCGAATGTCCTGTAAAAATAAAATTCATTCGTGTAGTCAGAAACAATTTTATTTTCACATAATGGCTTGATTTTCCCTAACATGGAACAGAAAGACCTCTTGTTCTCCTTACTTATTTAAAGCCTGTGTTATAAAATCATATGTTAAAGTTTTGACCAACAAGCTAAGATACCATTGCCACCTTCATTACAACTGAAACAGAGAGTGACTTCTTCAACTTAAATGCACATAATAAATCATCTGAATTGGTTTTGGATTTTAATTTAAATTAAATTTTATTTCAGTTTTTCAAAAATGTGGCAGAAAGGGGACGCTGGGCTTCTATGTTACAAGAAGCTCACACTCTGTATAAAGAAGGAAATGTGCATCAGGCTTTAATGAAATATACATTCCTAGCAGATTTAGGATACGAAGTGGCTCAATCAAATGTGGCATATATTTTGGATAATGGTAATGTATTTGTTAAAATTTACAGTGTTTTATTTTTGTTCACGTCTGAATTTATTGTAATTTTACCTGACAGTTAATTTGGTTAAGATATCATCACAATATCAATAATAGTCTAGTCTAATAAGAGCACACTCGTGTGTCTGTGATCAAGTAGATCCTTAATGACAATTTTGAACACATCAAAAATAAATTATTTCTTACTAAAGTAATAAACATTCTTGTTTTGTAATCATTAATTAATTTATCAGAAACTTTCATAAACTTTTATAAAATTACATTTTGTGATAAAATCTTCATTTCAGGAGAAGTTGGATTATTTGTTGAAGATGAAATTTATCAGCGAGCTTTACTCCACTGGGGTAGAGCTGCTTCCCAAGGATCTACCATAGCAAGGCTCAAGATGGGAGATTATCATTACTATGGTTACGGTACTAAAGTAGACTATGAATCAGCAGCTAGTCAGTACAGACTAGCATCTGAACAGCAACATAATGCTCAGGCCATGTTTAATCTGGGATATATGCATGAACAGGGTCTTGGTCTTAAACAGGTAGGCAAATGTACTAATGGTTGACAAAGTGTTCAGTATAACTTCATAATTTATGGCCATAGACTGTAAAATTTTACTTGCTGTCTCTCTGCTAAGCATATTACATTAGGGTGTTAGATCAAAGACTGGTTGGCTCAGAGATGTAATAATGTGTCCTGGTAGATTAACATCTTCCTGTAGACTGTTAATATGTGTACTAGCAGGTTAAAAATCTGGCTCCTCTTGTCTGTCTAGTATAAAGCAAGATTCCTACATGTCATGTCATAACTATATATTTGCTATGCAAATGCATAGTCAAAATAAATACACAAGTTAATATTTTCCCAGAAAACAACAACTTGCATAGCCTATGTGTCCATTAGCCATTTAATTTTGATATGAGATAGTTTTCATAAAGTAATATTATGTAGTAGACCATATTAACTTTATAACGTATTACAAATAGAAAATTAGAACAAGTTTCTGTAACATTTAACAGTAGTTTTTAATTTGGAAGACATGATTGTATAAACTGTGATCTTTATTTTAGGATCTCCATCTAGCCAAAAGATTTTATGACATGGCTGCAGAGACCAGTATAGATGCTAAAGTTCCTGTCATGTTAGCTTTGTTTAAATTAGGAGTATTTTATGGTGCTGATGTATTTAATAAAGAAGTAAGTCATTGGGTTAAGATATCCCTTTACAAAAAACACTCTTCCTGAGGAGTATTCAGTAACATGCAGGGCTTCCAAAACGGTCATATATTCCGGACATTTGTATTATGTCCGGTAAAAGTCCGGCTGGGCAAAGCATGAAACGGTCATATACATTTTAGTTTTCAAGGCGTTTATGGTCATTTTAACATAATTCACGATCTTTTTGACCCAACCTTTTGCATTTAACATCCACACATTTCCGGTCATAAAAGTGACATGATGATTAATTACTATCAAAACAACCCCTACTTCAATATTTTCTAATTTTAATCAAGGCTAATTAGTTGTTGGACAGGTGATATCTACCTGTTCAGGTGACAGGTAAACTGTTCAGTACCGGACATCATACAAATTACATTTCAGCGGTTTGAAATTGTAGCTCATTGATTTAGTCCAAAAGATTAAAATTATAAGAAATTAGTTTATCTACACGATTTGATGAAAAATGTTAAAAGGTTTAAATGAAAAATCGTCAGAACTACGTTGAATGAACTAGAACATGTGTGCGCATGTGCAAAGGTGGGAAATTTAATTATGCATCCTTTATTTCTTCAAAATGCTAAAATTATCATTGATACCTGCATCTAAACGTTCATTTCAAGTATTTTGTTGAAGAAATAATGTGGAAAGAGCTTTTTCACTCAGTCATGCTTTGTAAACGTACACGGATTTTACGTATCCGTTTATGGTCCATGTTTTACCATTGTCAAGTCAACATCCGGTTTTAGAAAAACGTGATTTTAAAAACGAAAATAAAGTTTTTGACATGTCATTTTGCACAAATAAAGAGTCTATGGCAGATATGAGCACGCTGATGTGCACACTTTGAATGATGCACTGCCAATTTAACAGTTTACATCCAAACATCAAATTCATATCAAAGTAAAGTTTAAAATCGTTTTTTAATCTAATGTCATTATCATTGGAATGGCCATCTGATTACCATAATTGCCTTTTGTGACTAAGTCTTAAGGGATTAAAATCGGGATCAGATATAAAATGTCCGGCTGGCTCAAATGTTTTTTGGAAGCCCTGGTAACATGTCAGAAATATATGCTAAATAATTCATATTTGGTAACCAACTTTCTTTTTTTACATTTTAAGATGACATATTGTACTCTTTATAGACATTTATATGTAGATGTGATACGATTGCCAATGGGCAACTCTCCACTAATGACCAAATGAAATTGATGTAAGCTATTTATCACCTTATGACCTTCAACAATGAGCAAAATCCATACTGTAAAGTAAGCTGTAAAACCATCCAACTTCACAAAATGTAAAACAATTCAAACAAACACAAAAAACAATGGCCTGATTTATGTACAAAACAATTCACAAAAATGGCTAAGTTGATAAATGATATACAATTGAAATAAAAAAAGCAAACATGTATTTGGATACAAATGTTTGATGTTTTCACATGTATGAATATGAATATTCGAAAGCACTCATTTCTCATGTATGTATGTAAGTTTATTTATTTTATATTTGTTTCTATTTCAGATAGAAGAAATGAATAATTTTTTCCAAAAACTAGATCCGAGATATTTATTTGGTCCTGACTGGGATATGTATCTAATAACATTTTTTGCATTGGCAATAGGATTAATTATTTTATTACGGAGAATAAGATAATTGTGAAGTATTTTGTTATGTGTGTGTTCATGAGAATTTTGCTAGAAGTGGGTGGTTGAGAGGTGTGTGTATGCATGATTGCTGTGGGAGTGGCTGTGTGTAAGGATTTTATGGAAACTGTTGATTTTATATTAATAAAAAATATTTATTACATTTGTTTTTTTATAAATCCTTTAATGATAATATTAAACTTTTTTTTTTATTTATATCAAATATGTCATGACTCCCATATGTTTCATGGTGTCCTTTTTCCTATCTTTCATAATGGTTTCTCATTTCAAAATCTCCTTCGATTTACATTTTGAGGTTAAGAACCACTTTTTTGGGCCCTATTGTAAAGAACATACAAGAAAGTAGTACATATTTTAAACAAAATAGTTCCTACACATAGCTGTGTCATTGTCAAAGGGGTCAAATATTTAAGTAGTTTTGGAATCAAATGAAAGCTTAGGGAATTGGAATCACTAGAACCCTTATTGAAAAATTCTTTGGAATAATAAAAGAGTATTCACAATTATAATAGGAGAGCACATTTGCTCTCTTGTTCAGATCAGAAGTACCTGTTTTTATACTATCTAACTTCCCAGAACCAGTATGCTCTAATATGCAATTAAAGATATGTTGAATTTTTCAGCAGCAGTCCAGTTAATGTTAGGTTTGGCATGCAATGACTGCCACTTTATTTGAACATAAAACAAAGTATGATCTATCAATTGATGCTTGAAGTTGCAGAAATTAACATAGAAACAATGGTGCTATGAATGAGTGGTTTTATACCTTTGACACAATTTATTTCTAACCATGTGCAGTGTCCACTCACTTCCTCATTTTTTTATCCACTGATATTTGAGGTTTTCTATAGCAAAACACATGGACTTTGCCTCACTGCATATGATTGATAATTTCAAAGCAAAATGTCTTACAGTTTACATAAGAAAGGCTCCAACTATGAGTCCACACTGTGTAGTCTGGGTGTATTCTGATGAAGCTTACTATATAAGTCATATAACAATAGTCCCAAACAGTACCAAGACTTTCAAGAAGGTATTTAAAAATTGTCGGCTAATATAAAAACATAAAGATCTGTAAACGGCATCCCAGCTAGTTCCTTCAATCAAAAGGCTGGATTTCTTCATTTTTGCTCCTCACCTTTAAAGAGTGCAGTGATAACCATGTACATATTGTAGATTCAGTGCTTATATGTCTTAAATCTTGAAAACCATAATAGAAAGAGGAAATATGTTTGTCATAAATGCTTGGATTGGCAAGATCTGCAATCTTTTTTTAGCTCACCTGACCTGAAATGTCAAGTGAGCTTTTCTCATCACTTGGCGTCCGGCGTCCGTAAACTTTTACAAAAATCTTCTCCTCTGAAACTACTGGGCCAAATTTAACCAAACTTGGCCACAATCATCCTTGGGGTATCTAGTTTTAAAAAATGTGTCCGATGACCTGGCCATCAAACCAAGATGGCCGCCATGGCTAAAAATAGAACACAGGGGTAAAATGCAGTTTTTGACTTATAACTCAAAAACCAAAGCATTTAAAGCAAATCTGACATGGGGTTAAATTGATTTTCAGGTCAAGATCTATCTGCCCTGAAATTTTCAGATGAATCGGACAACCCGTTGTTGGGTTGCTGCCCCTGAATTGGTAATTTTAAGGAAATTTTGCTGTTTTTGGTTATTATCTTGAATATTATTATAGATAGAGATAAACTGTAAACAGCAATAATGTTCAGCAAAGTAAGATTTACAAATAAGTCAACATAACTGAAATGGTCAGTTGACCCCTTTAGGAGTTATTGCCCTTTATAGTCAATTTTTAACCATTTTTCGTAAATCTTAGTAATCTTTTACAAAAATCTTCTCTGAAACTACTGGGCCAAATTTAACCAAACTTGGTAACAATCATCATTGGGGTATCTAGTTTAAAAAATGTGTCCGATGACCCGGCCATCCAACCAAGATGGCCACCATGGCTAAAAATAGAACATAGGGGTAAAATGCAGTTTTTGGCTTATTTCTCAAAAACCAAAGCATTTAGAGCAAATCTGACGGGATTTAATTGTTTATCAGGTCAAGATCTATGTGCCCTGAAATATTCAGATGGATCGGACAACTGGTTGTTGGGTTGCTGCCCCTGAATTGGTAATTTTAAGGAAATTTTGCAGTTTTTGGTTATTATCTTGAATACTATTATAGATAGAGATAAAATGAAAACTGCAATAATGTTCAGAAAAGTAAAATCTACAAATAAGTCAACATGACCAAAATTGTCAGAGAACTCCTTAAGGAGTTATTGTCCTTTATAGTCAATATTGAACAACTTTTCGTCATTTTTGTAACTTGTACAAAAATCTTCTTTTCTAAAACTATGGGCCAAATTTAACCAAACTTGGCCACAATCATTACTAGGGTATCTATTTTAAAAAAGTGTCTAATGACCCTGCCTGCCAACCAAGATGGCCGACATCAGTAAATACAGTAACAGGGGAGCGACACAGGCTCTTGAGAGCCTCTAGTTTTTTTACCATCGATACTATCTGATGACTCTTTAAGGAGTGGTTGCTCTTTAAAGATGACTTTGACTAATATTGGAGTTTTTATACGAACGCAAAAAAACTTTGAGGTCATTGTCTGAACACATTTGGTAACTGAACAATAACTTAAGTATAAGTTAATAGAAATCTATGAACTTTAAACACAGGGTTTCTAACCACAAAAGGAAGGCTGGGATTAATTTTGGGGGTTATGGTCCTAACAGTTTTGAAATAAGGGGCCAAAAGGTGCCCAAATTATGTTTTTTCTAGTTTCCAGACAATAACTTGTGGAACGGTGTGTGAATCTCTCTTAAATTATGTCGCAAGTTTCCATACCGCAAAAGGATGGTAAGGATTGGCTTTGGGGGTTATGGCTCAAACCGTTCAGGAATTAGGGGAACACAAGGGTTTCCTGGTAAATGGACAAATTTCAAAGCAGTGTAAGGGAGGTAATCCAAACACTTTTAAAGTACAATGTTGTGCATGTTTGGTTTACCCCCCTTTCACTGCAGATATTCTGTATTATCTTGAGGTAATAAGCTGTCAATTTATTTTTAGAAGGGGAAAGATTTATTTTTTTGGAAAAAGGGTGAAGAGAAGATGAAAACAAGTGGCAGGGTTGTTGAAACTCTTCCATGATCTTCCACCATCAATTCAAGTGCGTTTAATAAAATACAAAACTTTGAAAAGTGTTCCCCAGTTGCGAATATTACACCTCGGGCACTGTTTTTTTTTAAATAACAAAATATACGTTTTGATCGAGGTTAATATCGTTCAGGATTCTTCTATTTACTGTTGTCTATATTTTCTTACTTATTTGTATACAATTTTGAAATCTAAAATGTAAAAGTGCAACAACACTGTATCTACACACTTTAGATGTAGCATAGTACATATCCCCATTTATATTAAGAACAAAACAAGCAATGATGATCTTTTTTTATTCAGGAAAACATTTATTGTTATAAAATATTATTTTATTCTTCCGGGCGTTTTTTTTTTCTTCCCAGCGGGCCGTTCGAAAACCTAAGATTATTAAAAATAAATGAAAACGAAGATACAACAGTAACAAAACTATCATTTAACACAATCTTGCAAAGTTAAAGTTGTTTCTGAAGAGTATAATGGAATTTACTATCATGCAGTAATAATTAAGAGGTTTTATAACCTACAAATCTAGGATTTGTATAGCTAGGGGACGACACTTTGATATTCTGGAGGGGAGGGGGGCAGGAGGATTTTGAAAATAAATAACTCAGCCTTGATAATCACAAAAATAAATGGTTTGTTCTGTGGTAGTTTGAAAATAAATTACCTGACTTGCAATGTATTGAAAATAAATAACTCAGCAGGTCTAATCGAAAGTATGAGATAGCACCAGATTCTTCATAAATTCATCTTTTTTCCCCAAAAAAATCGGGAAACGCTGCCCAAATTTTTTAATAATAAAAGTATAAATATAATTTAGATATACTTGAAATGTCTGAAAATTGGTTTCATTTAACTTGAGGCCATTTCTCAGGAAACCTTACCACACTTTTGTTTTAACAGGGCCGTAACTACATTGAGGCAAATGCCTCATGTAGGAAATTTCAAAACCAAACGCTTGTCTCCATATCAAATTGTGTTCACAGCGAGTGCCTTGCAAGAAGCAAGTTATGTTTTCCCTCAGACATAGCCCTGTTTTTTTTCGGGATCAACGTTTCTTATGTATTTGTCTTTTTTTCATTGATTGCCCTTCTGTATTCTGTTAGTGTTGCATTCCTTTTGTAATCTAGTAATTTTCTTATGAACTTGATCACGAGTTTAAAAAAAGAGCAACCACAGACTGAACTATGTGAATTCCATTTTTGCTTTATCATGCACATTGGTCTTTTGATGTTGTCCCTAGAAACTTTTAAAAGTCTTACACTGAATTTATACATTTTCCTTTGAGACCAAAATATTGTCAAAAAATTATCAAAACTAAACTTTTCAGATTATGAAAGGGTCTTCGGAACACCCAGAAAGGATGATTTTGCATCATTTGTTCTATAGCTTCTTGGGCCTTCAGTGGCTCCAAAACCCTTCCAAAAAATTTTGCCTCGCTCCGCTCTGCCGGAAATAGGTTTGGTCGATGCCACTGTTGGTTTAGATTTATTGACCCAAGGGTATCACCAGCCCAGTAGTCAGCACCTTTGTGTTGACATGTATTATCATTGATATGGTCATATGTTCACCAAATTTTGAATTTTTGAAATACTAAGGCTTTTCTACCTCAGACATAGATTACCTATATATAGACGTCGCGCAAAATACTGGTGATAATAACGTAACGTCGGAAATATAGCAAAAAGCCGTCTTATTTTCTTGTTTTTTACGTAACGTTTTTCTAATGTGATTTCTAATGTGTAAGCATTGATTCATTCAGGTTTTTTTTCATGGGAATATTTTTTTTCAGTAAAGATATTCATGTATATTTTATTTAACGAAAAATGTATATATATATATATATATATATATATATATATATACAACTCGTCTAAACATTATGTTTAGACGAGTTGTATATACATTATGTACACAGCCATGTATCACCATCATTGATGGCGATCCGATGGATACATCTGTTGTAGGGTTGTCACTGACTCAGACGTACTTATATATATATATATATATTTTATATTTTTTAATTATAAGCAGAGCCACGTTGAATCATTTCATTTGAATCGGAAAGGTCTACTAAAATATTTTATGAGTGGCTAAACAACAGTGCATGATGTTTTATAATTTAATTCTTATTTCAATCCAAATTGTCCAATACAGAAAGAATGTCTAGATGGGTGTCCTCTGAAATAGTTATACGATAAGAGGCATCTACATCAGCAAGTATGTATAGCAGAGATTTCGTCGGTACCAAAGCAGTCTTTGTCTTTAAAAGTTTATATTTTAACGGATCATTGTCACTGATTTTGTCATAATAATGACCCCGGAAAACCTCGAATCCAGGGGGATATGTAGCACCCCAGCTGTCACTCTCTGCTGAATTCAATACGTGTGAACCTTTGGAAATTTTCATTAAATAATAGTCAAAGTTATCATCGTCGGTTTTGACAGCCACAACAGAGTTTATGGATACCAAATCTGATATGTCTTCTGAAAGAATGTCAGTGTCTTGTGCTACTTCTTCTTCGTTAGAAGTTTGTGTTATTTCGTGTGGCTTAATAGTTTTCTTTACCCCGGTATTTTCTACATTTAAACAGTTAAGATAATTCCCCAAAATGCATTGATCGCACGTGTAACAAGAGAGATCGGAAACAATGATTTCATTACATGTACTAGTAAAAACATGATGTATTTGTCTATTTTGCTGGATCGGCTTAAATATTTTGGAATTGTGTCTATCAATTGAGTCCACATATCGAAATACCCTTCTTTTAAATAATGCACTTCTTGGCTTTTTAAGGCTACTTTCGCAGAACGTAAATAAATCCTTCGCATTCTGAATCACTGTATTGCCACGTAGAACAGATATGTCCGCCTGTCTTTTTATAAATCCCCCCGCGGCATCTTGAGGCCCTTTTGCATGGCTTGTTTCAAAGAAATTTCTATGGAATGTTTTATATCCGAAATCAGGGATGGCAGTAGATAAACTTCCTAAACAGTGCCGCGATTTATATTGGCTAGAACAACCGTCTGTGAATTCATGCATATGATCAACTGTGTATGATATTGAATCTAAATATTCCTTAACTTTCTTTTGGACATATTTTGTAAAATCATTATCATGTTGCAGGTCCGGGGAAATTACGAAAAAATGTTCCGTAATTATTTCCGGAAATTCTTCTGTACTGTCTACACCATCGTATTCTAAAATGGCGTGTCGGTGCATGACGGTTACACGAATGCTGCATTCAGTTCTTTGGAAGTAATTGGATTGAATTTCTTCTTTCTCGACACAGCGATAATTTTCCGAATAATCGTGGATGCATATGCAATGATTGACTGGCAAGTTCTGAACAAGACTTTTAAGTTGATTGCTTTGCCAGTTTGATCGGTGCTGGTGAGCGGGGAAAGTTTCGAGAAGCTTTTTTAAATTGAGAAACATTTCGTTTACGCTAGTTTTCTTTTTTATCAGGGTCAGTCGGCGCCTTACATTTTTACCCTTCGATTTTTCAGTTATATATTCATATTTTTGCCATTCAACAGTTGAAGACGACTGTGATTCGTTGGGTGAAAGTTTGAAATTACCAATTCCGCAAAGGCTACATTTTCGGTCAAGACAATTTTTTCTATAAAATCCATTTACTTTTGGACATAGCGTAATATGTATAAGGTCTGACATTTTCTCAAATACGGGATAGTCACTTTCTTGCGAATCGGTTTCCCTGTCACACGATTTTCTGAACTTCATACATGCTTTGAAAACAAGGTTTGCTTCCACGTGATATCTACAACAGCATGTATTTCTATCTTTTTCAGATGCAGGTCTTACGAAAAACGGTCGAAGTTTCTCAAATGCTCTTTGTCCAATTTTAATTTCCGGATATTTGGCGACAAAATCTAAATACGCATCAGTTTGTGTTTTTTCCAGCACGTGTGTCATATGCGAAGTATATAAGTTTGGTCCCAATCGTTCTCTTTTGATATCGGATTTGTTGCCGATCGGGTGATATGCCATCAGAGAGCCAAAAGTTATAAACTGTTTTCTTTGTTTCTTCTGAAATGGAATCTTTTCTTGTTTTCTGTTGCGTAAGAGCCCATGCAGACGATTCACTTTTAAGAATTCTAGACCTAATACGCTGGCCTCCAGCAACCCTTCTTGCTGGCAAACCTAAATTTTTACACAGTTTAATTTTACCTCTCGAGTTTGCTAAATTTTCCCCGCTGATTGATGCAGTAACAGAATTCATTACCGAACGTGCATTCTTAGATCGCTTTAATTTTGTAGATTTTATTATTTCTTGAATATCTGCAACGACGGCCATTTCAACTGGCGAAACTGAATGTTTCAGATTAGCTATTGTTGGCGATCGAGGGGATCTGCGGGCCAAATAAGTCGATATAACTGCGCATCGTTTAGATGGAGATTTTGGTAAACCTTCTTTAAATTTTCTTAGGGCTCTGGCCTTTTCCATTCTGTTTTTGAAAACATTTGAACCTTCTGGTACAACAAGTGACATTGATGAAAGTTCTACATTTTTTTTACCTCTGTGTTTACGGACATTCATTTTATTTTTCAGTTTTCTTTCATTTATTTTCTTAGATTTCTCCCTTTGTTCTCTCTTTTTTCTTGCATTAATCGTTTGACTATATGTTTTTGTCTCGCTCTCTTTATTCTTGTACAACTTTCCATAAGATTTTCTACTCGTTTCATTTTTCTGAAGCCTTTTTCGTTCTCTGTTCCTAATAAGTATTTCCTTAGCCGAAAGTTTACTTTTTTTTCTGTTATTCATATTTCTGAAAGCATATTTATATTTGAATGTACACAAAATTTTGGTCTGATTTTTTTAAGTCCGATTATTTTAATTGATTGTTGGTTTATAAATACATTCAATAATTAAATATGAGTCTTTTTTGTCTCGTGTTTTATTTTTTTGGAACTAATCATTCTCCTGAAACACCAGAGATCATTTCGGTTGTTTGAAGGGATTGGTGCCTCTTGTTTTGTCTACGAAAATTATCTAATATGGTAACTCTTCTTTTAGATTGTTCCAGAACTTCCTAAAGTCAAATCATTTTTTACGAATTTTAATATAGAATAATATTTTTATTTCATTAAGGGAGCAACCATTTGATTTTAATGAGGGGGGGGGGGTGCTAGGATGAAAAATTTTGTCCGGCATTTTTTTTAGTTGTTATCTCGGTCCTGCCTTTTTATTTTCACTATATTTAGTCCTGCCTTTTTTTACAAGTTTATCCTGGGTTTGTTTGCCAACTGCTCATCCTGCCCTTTTAACCCCACCGCAGTTCGCGCCTGTCCTAAGTCAGGTACCTATAGCTTTTGTTAGTCTTTTATATTTTTTTACTTTTAGTTCATCTCTGTGTTTCGAAGTGAAGAGTGGCGTCCATTTTCTTGATCTAGTATACATTAGGATTTCGGGGCCTACTCAAGACCTCCTCTGGGTGCGGGATTTCTCGCATGTTGAAGACCCATTGGTGGCCTTGAGCTGTTTTCTACGTTTTGGTCGGGTTGTTATCTCTTTGAAATATTCCCCGTTTCCATTCTTATTCATTATTTTTTTACTCGAAACTCCTGTCTGCCTTTTTTTTACACTCAAAACCCCTGTCCTCCCTCTTTTTCAAATTTCATTCTAGCCCCCCCCCCTTAAAAATCAAATGGAAGCTCCCTAAGGCAAAAACATGCCCATATCGTTTCATGTTTGGAGATCGATTCTTTACAAGTTCTTCTTATAATTTCTTTTGCGTATTGACTCTGTGTGAAATATGACGTTTCATTATTTTTCGACGTTTTTTGTCTCATTGGACATTTTTTCTGATTTTTCTTTTCTTTATTTGCGAAAAGGATAAAATATAAAAACAGCCAGTATTTATATTATCATGTTCAGTATTTGTTGTAATTTTTGAAATCTGTATCAGTATTTTTCTTCTGATTTAATCGCGATACATCGTAGATCCCGAAATCGTCAAAATGGAATATTTGTTTGGATTTCAGATGATACGGGACATTTTTTCTGATTTTAAATTTTTTCAATAGTTTTTTTTTAAAACAAGTAAACTCAAAAAGTTTGGTACCAATTTAAACAGAAATGTTTGTAATTTATAAATTATAAATATAAACGATATCCTTTTAAAATTACCTTCAGTATATGAATTTGATCTTCAAAGTTTGCAGTTGGAGTCTAGATTATTTGTCACCATTACAAGATCAAAAAGTTGCTATGACGTCATTTTTCTACATGTATGACGTCATATATGTAAGTAAAATTATGTAATTCAAAACTTTACATATGGTTCTTAATTCCTTCCAAATGAGAACTACCTTTGGCTACTCAATCCATATTTCATTCTCAAAAATGTTTGGAGATCTCAATGTTCAATGTTACGCATTACACGGCAAAATTGCCTATTTCATAAAATTTAGCGCTTCAAATCGAAACCTATTCGTGAAAAAAATATCATGAAAAACAGATATTTTGTTGCCATTAGATTGTGTAACGAAAATTATTTAGCGATTCTGCAAATTGTTGCGTCCTAAACGGACAGTTAGCCTTTTCGCCGATTTTTCTCGAATCACCTTCAAATTGTCACCAGTATCTTGCGCGACGTCATAAGTAGCTGTGTTTGGCAAAACTTTTAGGGATTTTGGTCTTAATGCTCTTCAAAACTTTGTACTTTTTTGGGCCTTTTTAACTTTTTTGGATTCGAGCGTCACTGATGAGTCTTTTGAAGACGAAACGCGCGTCTGGTGTATATACAAAATTTAGTCCTGGTATCTATTTGCCAATACTTTTTAAAGAGGCTATATAGTTACAACCAAACTGTAATACTATGTTTGTATACAATACATCATCGTATATGCAGTTTGGAATATAAAAGATTCATACGAAAATGATTGAAATAAGAAGAAACGGTAGACATAAATTATACAAAATTTAAAAAGACGTGGAGGAAAATTATTGTCAATGCCGATGTCCTGCATCTGTATTTTTTTAATTTCTAAAAAAAAAAAATCAAGGTAGTTAGGGACGCCCGGACATCAAAAGTTCAATGTAGGATAACAAACTTAATGCAGTATAGTTTTTTTCAATACATCCTATTTTTTTATCCTTCATCATGATTTTTTTCATTTCGTCCCTTATACAACTCGAATTATTTTAATTATGTGGTATTTAGATAAGACTAAACTGATACAGAGGGAACTAGGCTGGTCCTCTCCCTTGCAACATACGGGTATCACAGCCAAACAGATAAAGGACAGAGAACCAGTCTATGAGGGAATATCGTCTATCTTTCTTTTTTTCACAGGGAGTGATTTATTAATAATTTCGGTCGATTTTTTTTCTCATCTATAATATTTGTTTCCTCCGTATCTTCTTCGGTTACACTTAGTTCAAGTTTTTTTTTCGATTTAGGAGTTCAAAATTCGGTTGATATTTTAGGTGTTTTATTAGGTTTTATGCTACCATTCGTTGAAGGTGTTGTCATCAATTTCTGCTTTAAAGGAGTATAAATTTTATAGAAAATTGTGAATCTGGCGCAGGTTCGATTTCAATTCCATAATCATTTGCTCTTGGTTGTTTTCATCCTGATTTTTTGTCAATTTTTTTCTTGCTATTTTTTGAAAGTGCCCTTAAACTAACGACGTTATCTGTTTTTGTTGGCTCTAACCCTATACTCATTTTTGCAGCCAAAATATGAAAACAAGTAGATCAGGATTCACATTGACATGTTTCTTTTGGAAAAAGAGTTACACAGTATTTCCCTTTCCTGCCATTTACAATATACGAACCTTGTTGTGGAACCAAAGTAATTAAATTATTGTCAACAATAAACCGTGCCAAACTTTGTTGACTGCTATCAGTACTAATTGTCGGGTAATTTATGACAGGTTGTTGATTAACTAAATTACCTCATTATTTTCTAATTTGACCTGATTAGTACTAGTGTTCTCATCAGAGTTTGTTTGTTTTATGATTTCCTGTGAATTTAAATTGCCTAAAGGATCAGTGTCAGATTGGAAAGAATTAGACTGAAAAAGTGGCTTGTCCTTTATTAAGTATTCAATTACTTCATCAGGACTTACAATTCTTTTTGGAAATATAACATCTGATGGTGAAATAAATGCTCTACTAAACTCTTTTTTTCAAATGATAATTTCCTAAACCAGAACGTCCACGTAAAATTTCATAATTCTCAAAATTTTGTAAAACCCAAAGCCAGCAAATCTACTGGTAGCTCTTTCCAATCATTTTCTCTTTTTAAAACGGCATTCATACTTTCGGAAAGATTGTTTGTTATTCCAGAATAAGGATCAAACATGCCGGGATATTTTTCAATTAACCATTTACCAGAGTGATTTTGAATGGCCGGAGATATATGTTTATTGAAATGTTCCAAAACTACGGGAGTCCATTTTGAGGTTAATTTCATTTTTGTTTCCAAAAATTCTTCTTCATTATCAGAATGCAACATCTGATTCAAATGATCTATATCTATAATACTAAAATTACGAGGTCCAATTTGTCAGCCGTCATCGGGTAAAAACGACAAATCAAAGAATTCAACTCTATATATAACTAATATAGGACAATGGTGTAGATTAAAAATTACACCACTCCAGACCCTTTTGTTTTCAGCATAATTAATATTGCCAATAATTAACAAGTTCCGGGTCGAATCCGATACCGATACAAATAGTATATTCAGCTATTACCTTATCTGTACGTTCCGCATTTGACAGGCGCACCACCAAACGGTGTATTTAGGATTTTGCTATATACACGGGTCATAATCAAAGGACTGACACTACTAAGTTCAATCGTTGTCAAATTGTTCCCTATTGTAGTTTTATTCAGCAATCAGCAAGACTTTCTGAGATAACTAATATAGGACAATGCTGTTGATTAAAAAATACTCCATTCCTGGATAGCCAGGACCTTTTGTTTTCCAAATAATTAATATTTCCAATAACTGATAAGTTCCAGGTCGACGGGTTCAAACAGAAAGATTTGAAAGCAGAGAAAACTGTGTATCTTATAATCGACATGACTTATCAGATGACAATACCAATTACTAAAATAAGGCTTAGGCATAGTTATATACTTAAATTCAGTCACGGACCCGCGATATCACGGGTGTGTACTTGTAAATTTTAATATTATCACTATCCACTTTGCCTTTTAACCAGAATTTAAAATCTTCTTTTATATGATTCCAACAAAACATAATCGGACAATTTGGAAAAGTATCTCGAACAGCCCTTTTTAAACCTGGTTCTTGGTCAATGACAAAAGGATTTTTTTTTTTTATCTATTCTAGGAATTTTATCTTTCAAGAATTTAAACAAAACTTCATGCCATTTAGCGTGTTTACGTTCATGGATAAAAAAATTATGCCCTATGACACCCCACATCTGTTCTACGCGGTATCCTGAAAAAGAAACAACATCTACATTAGACAACTTTAAATACTGATCAAAATATTTAACTTGAGAATGACCTGTAATCAAAACGTGTTTAGCCATGACGTTGACAAATTAAGCACTAAGAAATATATGAAAAACTTAGAAAATAATTTAAAAAAAGCACTAAAAAATATTCAGTAAAGGTGACACGTGCTCACTTGTGACAACATAATTAGTCCACACGCCGACATTCCTTATATACTATGATGCGAGCGAAAAAAACTAATTATTAATATAATAATTCATACTTTAATAATGCAATCAAACATAAATAAAATAGAATAATTAATAATCATTACCTTATATGATATAGTGTATAAGGTTGAAAATCTTTATAAAATTTAATATTTAAATTAGCATTAAAAGCATTAAAGAGAATGTCGGTCTAGACTTTCCTATCTTATTTGAATGTTTTGCTCATTAATTGTACATGTATTACATATTATTTATTATCTACTTTTTTTGATATAAATTCTAGCATTAGTTCAGTACCCTTTATGTATTTTTACGTATAAAATTTTAGTTTGAAGTTGAATTTTTTATTTATTATTTTACACACAAGATAGGCTTCCGGGAAACATTTTTTTTTTGCTAATTTGAGGTATGTATTTATATTTCTATATCATTTTATTTGTCAATGAATTGTCTTTCAGAATCATTTTCAGGATTTTGACCGGGCTTTAGATATTTTTATGAATTTTAGTATGATCAAAGTGAAAATTTCACTTCATCATTTGTATACAAGGGTGACTTCCGGTCAACCTTTTGCCCTTTTATGGTAATATATTTATTTTTTTCTTTATATCATATTGTTTGTCATTTGAATATCTTTAAGAATCAATTGACAGACTTTGACCGGGCTTTTTATATTTTTGTGAATTTTAATTCAAAGTTGAAAATTTCACTTCAATATTTGTTCACAAGGGGGTCTTCCGGTTAACTTTTTGCCCTTTTATAGTAATACATTTATTTTTTTCTTTATATAATATTATTTGTCATTTAAATGTCTTTAAGAGTCAATTTACAGACTTTGACCGGGCTTTTAATATTTTTGTGAATTTTAATTCAAAGTTGAAAATTTCATTTCAATATTTGTGTACAAGGGGTTCTTCCGGTCAACTTTTTGTCCTTTTATAGTAATATATTAATTTTTTTCTTTATATCATATTATTTGTCATTTAAATGTCTTTAAGAGTCAATTTACAGACTTTGACCGGGTTATATGCTTTTTCGTGAATTTAAGTTTTAATGTTCAAAAGTGTGTTGCCAGAGTCGCACTAAGAAAGCCTTCCGGTCAACTTTTCGGTAAAAAATCAAATATATATTTTTTTTAATTTTATCTTATAGACTATTATATTATCTTTCAAAATCAGTTTTATTTATTAATTTAGCTGTAGCGGTTCCAAAGATATTAGTTATAATACACTCATTTTTCATTTCCGCGTTTTAGACCCTCCCAACCAGTCGTAGTCCTGCGGAGTACTTCTAGCTTTTTCCATCTGTTAGTACTTTGCGTGGCACATGATCATCAAAAAAGAAGAAAACAATCACACAGAGGAGTGATGCTGAATTGACATGACATTATAGTTATCTGATATGAGGCAAGACACCGCTTCTAGAAATATTTAGCCATACATAAGGCGATATTTATATTGATATATAACAGTGTTAGTCCAGATTCAACTTTGGACATAGATCACTTTACTGACACTACACACAATGGGCTATTCCAGAAATATTCTGTCCCCCCCCTATGGAAGACATCAGATGTTAAAAAAAAATTCCATGGAAATATTTTTTACTATTACAAAAATTTTCTGGAATTCCAGATTTTAAAAACTTTAGATAACTTAAATATACTGGATTTTTTTTTCATGATGCTGTCAATATGTCTGGAAATTTTAGTGTAAAGATTAGAAGCAATACCTATGGAAGACATCGGTTTTATTTTTTTTGTCTGGAATTTATTTTTTTATTCTGAATATGCAAAAAAAACCTGGAAATTACTTAGTTTAATAGTAACAAGTAGCTATTACTAATAAAAGCACGTTTAAAGTCAAGCACAACCAAATCCATGACTAGAGAACTTGTTAGCCAATATGTTTACCAGTGTATATCTTCTCATACATTGCATACATATACAATATCCCTGTGGAACTTGGATCCAGCAAATACCTTTTTTTAACCTTGCTGCATACATGTATACATGTATGTCCCAAGTTAAGAGCGTGTAATTTTAGTGGTTTAATTTTCATATTTGTTTTTTATTTATTGTTATGTATTTCAATTTGGATATTGGTGTATATGTCTAAATTGTTCCACACCGGTCATATCCAAGCCTGTGGTATTTTTTGGTTGTACACATCTGTCTTGAAAACTTTTTAAATGTATTTATGAACAAATAATTGACCTATAGTATATAGGTCTATATAGGAATCTGATGTACAGTAGCTGTCGTTTGTTTATGTAATATATACGTGTTTCTCGTTTCTCGTTTTGTTTATATAGATTAGACCGTTGGTTTTCCCGTTTGAATGGTTTTACACTAGTAATTTTGGGGCCCTTTATAGCTTGTTGTTCGGTGTGAGCCAAGGCTCCGTGTTGAAGGTCGTACTTTAACCTATAATGGTTTACTTTTTAAATTGTTATTTGGATGGAGAGTTGTCTCATTGGCACTCACACCACATCTTCCTATATCTATACATTGCCATTTTCTCTAAACAAATAAGATTTTTTTAGAATAGTAATATAAAGTGTAAAAAAGAAAGGATTTAAAGCACAAACAGCTTATTAACAACTGATAGGAATGCATGGGAAAATTAATAGAGATAATTGATTTGACCACTATTGAATACATTTACAACTAATGTTTTACCACATCAAAAGCTTCCAACATCTAATTAGTTTCAGAGACTTCTGACCATTATCAAAATCTCCAGGAGCCTATAATTCTAGTGATGGTCACTTATTACTTTATTTCATATTTGTTTTTCATATTTCTATATCAATTTGGACATTGGTTTATCTGAATCAGAATTGTTTCACACTGGTCATTTTGGGGCCTTTAATAGCTTACTATGCTGACTGAGACTTGATGTTGAAGGCAATACTGTGAACTATAACAGTTCAGATAGAAAAGTACATTGGGTATTTAATTGGGTGTTGTCTCATTGGCAATTGCATCACATCTTATAATTTTTTTTATTGATGTTAAAAAACCATATATATTTATCTCTTGAAAATTATTGCTGAATAATTGGTCAATTGGGATTAAACAAATCACTCACACTGACAAGTTAATAGCTCTGTAAGACCAGCTGTAAGAATGGGATCTCTGAGGGTTAAGTTAAAAGAGAGATAATTTATTTGACCACAATCTAATACATTAACTGATTAACAACTGTTCAGAGACACACAATCTGATACATTAACTGATTAACAACTGTTGTTTTAACCACATCAAAAGATTCTGACACCTTAATATTTCAGATATATATTTATGATTTGCCAAAGCAAGCTGAAAAACTTTTCCCTCATCGAAATTTCCCATCTTTATGATATTTTTTTTTGGTTCTAGTATACAATAAAGCTGGTAATAGTGACATATTTTTTGATTGGACTGGAATAGTGTCAATTTATTTAAAATGCACCCTTTGAGCTGTGTTCTGATATGTAACCTGTTTTTTTGTTGTTGTAGAAATTCTTAATCATATGCTATCAAACACATATTTTAGTTCCTACCTTGAGTAAACAAGAAATAACAAACAATATGTATTCTAGCAAACATGTAGGATTTAATTTCTAAAACTAATTGTTTCAAAATTAAGTACAAACAGCATTGTGTAAAAAAACTTAATATATATTTTTTTATATTTTATTCGATCACTAATCTTTTAGCATGTTTAGATAGAACTCTATCTGTATTATGATTTGACCACTTCTTCAATCAATCTTTTTATATTTTTCTAATTTTAATGGTTTATCATACATTCACTTTTTACACAAATCTCCTAAATTTACATAATATTTTTCATGTTCTAAGTTAATGCCCCAAAACCATCTGTGAACATGTGAAGTGACCATGATCTAAAATTTATATTAATTTGTCTTATTTACTGCTTAATGAGATTCAGCTGGTTTCACTATTTTTAGCCTTATCTACATTGAAATGATGTGATATATAATTTTGTACCAATCTTATTAAAGAGACTGGTTGTGTACTTAATGTCCCTAACTTCTATGAATTAATCATCAAAATCTATGCTGGGGATAGCCTGATAATTTTGCCAATTGGTGTATTCTAAATATATATGAATTATTATGATTATTGCAGGATGATAGTTTGATTAATAATATGTTTAAATGCAAGATATCCAATTTCATATGACCACATGGCGTATCATTATATGTATATATACTGTTATAAATATTAAAACAGAATTAAAAAAAAAAAAAATTTAAAAAAAATATTTTGATAAAAGAAAAAGAATATTTAGCACAAAAATGTATGTTCATATTGGTCCTTTTATAAAAAAACATAAACACATAGTTTTACAGAAATTTCTTAGATGTACAGAAATCATAAAATGCAACATAGATTAAACCTTGAACTGTTTGTCTAGGAATAAAATGGGGATGAAATAAACTTTAATTTTCCATTCAGAAAATTTGGTGTGTAATCCACTGAATACACACAACCAGGTTCCTTTTGATATTCAATATCCAAACTATCAAAAGCCTCATCATAGGAAACTACACTGGCAACATACCAACCAATGTCCCAATTAAATGTTCCAATTTCTGCACGTGACCAATACATTTTAAGTTTGGCTCCAGTCTCCTTGCACTGTTCATAAGGATCAGGTTTATTGGAATTGTGTTTTGTTTCCATTTGCCTCTCCTGGTCAATTTCCAGTTTTGATTTCAACACATTGTCTAACCAGTCGAAAAAAGGATCAAAAGCTTCATGCAAATTTTCCTCTGTAATATGCTCAGGAACTGCAATAATGGATTTTGTCTTGGAAGATTTAAAAACAGAGTATTGTCTTTGTCGATGCACATGTTTTAATTCATTATAATGCCTCCTTTGCCAAATAATAAGACTGACTGCTATTTCTCCCAATTTTGTTATCTTACTGACAACTGATTCAATTATCATATATGAACGCTTGTGTCTCAGAAGGAATACTTTCATTACAAGCTCATCTTTTGTGCCACGATAGTTTAAATTGTGGTATTTCAAAATACTTTTTAACTGAAATATACTTAGATTGGTTAGACTGTTCAAATCCATTGAAATGTCACTTAAACTTCCATCATAAGTATCTACATCTGGTGGAACTGTTAAGGCTTTACTTTGAGCAATATTTTCAACCAACTCTGTTTTAGAACTTTTCATGGCATTTGGAATATTTAGCTGTTTTGCTTCATTCTGTAGTTCTGCAACAGTTTTTTTGAATAAGTCATGTGTTTTCCATCTTTCTTTTATTTCTTCATTTTTGAGCTGACTTGACATTTTCTCTGTCATCTTTACCAGCTCTTTTTGCACTTGATCAGGAGTTAGCCATGTCAGTAGAGAGACGGAATCAAGGACAGACTCGGGAATGTCAACAAAAAGTTCACCAATAAGGTTTAAAATACGGGTTGGAAGGAATTGTTCTTCAGAATCCCATTCACCAAATGGAACAGCCTGTCTTGCCTCATAACACATATAGTGTAATTCGCCATTGCTAGAGAGCCATCGAATGTAATCTGGAAGGGGCTCTTTGACATATCTATATTCTAAGTTGTTATTACGTGAAAATATGGTTGCAGAATATTCTGTCAACCATGCAGTCCTGATATCATCGTCAATTGAATTTGACAAATGATTATAGTCGTCCAAATAATTGCCGTTGAATTCTCTTTGCAACTCCCATGCATGACAAATATCTGTTAATAGAGGACAATCTGTTGTTGTATATTCTGTATGGCAGTTGTCCTTGCCTTGTTCAGAAAGTTTAAGAAAATTCCTCAAACTTGTTTCGTCATTAAATATGTATTGGTCTTGAATTCCTCTAAAGCAAAAAAACTGGTTGCTTCCAAATTTAGCTGATCTCAAGCATCCAATAACATCTTTTGCCATGGCTTCCATGTTTTCGAGGTGGTCAGAAGATCCAGGTTTTGAATTTTTATGGATGAATAGCTCTTTTGATTTAAATGGACCATGTCTACTAAGAACCAAATTTTCAGCAGCATGTGGTCTCTCTGCAGGATTATCTTTGGAATTTAATTTTTCAAAGGAGATTTGTGTGGCCTTTTCTAAGTTCATGAAATTTACAAGTCTAACCAAGAGCATTCTTACAAGTGTGCTTGCTGGGGCCTCAGATGGTCCATTATCGACAACAAAAATCCATTTTTTCTTCAAAGTATGTGTTGAAGGATTTCTAAAAAACATATCTAATGCTGGAATGGAAAGCAGAAGAAAAAGTTCATTAAAACACCTAAAAATTGTCTCTGGCTCGAAGAAGGATATGTTTACTAATGTAACTGGTTGCCCTGTCCTTACAACGTTCATTAATGTAAGATTGTCAGAGTGGATGATAGCATCAGAAGTTATTGACTGAAGAAAAAGATGGGTCATTGGTGTACACGCATTCGTTCTTGACTGATCAAATTGGTGATCTAGTCGATTGTCTTTTTTCCAGCTTTTTCCAATGTTCTGTACAGGGTCGATATCTGCACATATTACACCTTTTGCATCTTTGGCATCCACCAAGCAGTCATCTTTATCATTAGCTGCCATATCTAAATGAAAGTTAACGTTTGCCCGGCAGTAATGAGCATTCACCCTCTCTTCCATCATGCCTACACGTGGAAGTTTTCTTAAAGATATCTTTGCATTTACATCATGATCGATATGGTGGCGGAGTGCTTGTCTTGAATTCTTACGGTAGTTTTCAGTATATGTGTAGCAGGTAGACAAGGCTATATTTGGAATTTTGTCTGATGCAGCTGTTAGTAAAATTTTTCTAGCTTCTGCCATTGTCAGGGCAAGATCCGGATTTTTGTATCTAGTTTCTGAGGTAAGCCTTGGATGTATTTTAGAGCCTTCTCCAAATGCGAGTTCTAAAACCTCTGCCAGCTGTGGAAACTTGTCTGCAACTTTTTGTCTACCTGCACCTTTTGCTCTGCTTTTGAATTTTTTAGCTTTCATTTTAGAAACTAAACGCTTATGCAGGTTTTGCTGCTGATTATTATTCATGTCATTCCTCACTGTCATGAGATTTGTTTTAAGGTCTTTGAATGTCTTCATTTTCCTCGGGATCTCATCTCGTGCACGCCTTAATGTTTGTTTACTTTTGGCTCCTTCAAGATGACTTACAGAATTTACAGAATAAAGTTCCACTAGAATAGATCTAATTATGTTTCTGTCCAGCACAGTGTCAACAAATTTCATATAGTCCTGTAGACTGTCTAGTGTTTCTTCTAAATTTCTGTTTGCTACTTCTCTAAAATTAACAGCTTCAGTAACTGTGTCAACAAATTCTTGAATATCGCCAGACCTGTATTCCATAATATATGCTGTTTTATTTATATATATCTGCATAACTGGTAAGTATTTTGACAGAGTTTCCAATAATTCAATAGACATTTTCCTTCTTTTAACAGTTACTTCAATACCCTGATAACTATCTTTGGCATTAAAAAAAACATTGCATAAATTCTGTGTCTTAACAATAGGCCCATGATCTAATATATATCTTCCTGAAGCTATTATTGCTGATATATGAGCTCTTTTGAGACGCTTAACTTCACACATCATTTTTTTCTGAAGAGGTTCTAGTTTACTAATGATTGTTTCATTAAGGAGAGTTCTTTTAACCTTTTTGTCTACATTTTCATGATCTTTTTCTATTGGATTTAAATATCGTGTTTTATCTCTACTTTCATTCAGAGCTGCCAATCGTCCCATTTTGTAGTAAAACTGAAAACTTACATTTTCATATAGCAAATTTTCAGGTAAATCTTCGTGAAAATGTTGTTCTCCATCCATTATATAGTCGGGTTCTTTTAATGTATCAGGCTGACTGAGAGGTTCAGATCCTGTGGCTGTTCTGATTTCAGGTTCATCTTGTTCACAGACTGTATCCGGCGTCCCCTCTGTCACATTTGTAGTAATGTCTTGTTTGGTGTCAAATTGTGAGACTTTTTCACATCCTGCTTCTGTCATATTTTCAGATTTATCATCTTTATGAATAATTTCCGGTTCCATTGCGGCTATATTTGTGGATGAATATTTGTTTGGTTCCTGGTTCATTGATAGAATTGGTTCAGATTTTACTTTAGTTACACTGTCAGCTAAATCCAGTTTATGAATAGTATCTAAATTCACTGTTGATGTATTAGTGTTGGTACCTGTGTCAGCTTCAATGATCTTTGCTGTGACTAGGTTTTCACACTGGTCTTGTTTATGGACAGGTTCAGTGGTAATTGTGCTGTTTGATGGTTTTGTATTCTTTATCTGAAACAATATAATTTAAAAGCTATATTTAGTCTATAAAACAAAATTATTTAGGTTAAATTTACCAAATTACATTATATATAATCTGATTTAAAATCCCCTGTAGAGGACTCTTTGTGACTGTGCACTTTGTTCACCTGTCTGTCTGTCCCTCAATTTGGCAAAAACTATTTGATTTGTTTTTAAATATATTGTTTTATCATGACAGTTACAGA